>NC_056731.1:1210519592-1210819592 GCF_019279795.1 Protopterus annectens
AGTTCTTATATGTCTGCTGTGGCTTGGTGGTACTTCATGCAGTCTGGTGAGCCCAAGGTCTGGGGTTTGACACTTACAAAGGTATTTTATTTTGCTGCTGAGCAGTACTAGGGCCTTGTCATACAGAGTGAATAAGGCACTTTTAAACTGTTGTAAGCGGGAAGCAGGAAGTCAGTGGGAACACCAGCTAGGGATGTGCAGGCTGTGTGTAGGGAAGGTCCATAGCTGCACATTTCTTTAACTGCAATAGCTGTACATATGTTTGACATTTGGTGTGACATTTGAAACCTTCCACCCCTGAGAGAGGGGTGAGGACAACTACGTATATTGTACTAACAATTATGATTATCAGGCACATGCAGTGCTTGTGAACTGCTATACTGTCATTAGTATATTAGATGGCTACATCCTTTGATATTTCTGTGTTGTACTCCTACATAAGGGCATGCTTGTGGAAGTAATTCTACAGCTATTCGCAGAGCGTGTAACAGCAGACAGGCTGATATGCCTGTGTGTTTCTGACACTTCCAGGCCTGAGATACTTTCAGGTATATATTTGACCAGCCTCAGGGAAAGGTACATATCAGTGGGGTACACCCGTGATATATTTCAGATATTCTGCAGTTGTGACTGTGGGGTATTTTGAGCATATGTATTACTACACCATTTCTGACATGCAAGTAGTGTCTACTGTAACTTATTGACAGTTACCATTACGTGGGATTCCCCACCTTTCTGCCTACTGTTAGTACATTTCACAGGGAGTCAGTGGGGCACAGGTAACATTTGTTTGCAAATCAGGGACATCCCTGTAAATCAGTCACAGTTGGGAGGTCTGGCCTCTTACCTATTCAAATATGGCGGTGTTTATCCTGCTGTGTTACTGAGGGGTTTGTAAGGTGCTACTGTAACATTATAACCTACTAGCATGGCTGTTTCTCTTATCACACTCATGTAATGCAATTCCACAAGAATTGCCAGTAAAGATACACAGAACAAGCTTTGTGTAATGTCCTTCCTCTTTCCCTTTACATTCACTCATTGTATTTCATGATATATTTCTTTCAGCACCAGGTTCTTGTATATCTTCTGTGGCTCAGTGGTAATTCATGCATTCTAGTGTTTCCAAGGTCCAAGGTTCGAGACTGACAGGGGTATTTTATTTTGCTGATGAGCAGACTACAGGCCTTGTCATACAGAGTGACTAGGGCACTTTTAAGCAGTTGTAAGCGGGTCTGCACGACGCTTAGCTATGCTTATCTATGCTTAGCTAAGCACACACAAGCGCACACCCGCTGACTACTGCTTAAAAGTGCTTACTCCCGCTAACACCCGCGCTAATTTCTTTTAAAGAAAAGAAAATGGGGAAATAGGACAGTGGTGAAAAAGGGGGCACAAAGAGGGTAGGACAGTAGGAAAACAAGCTCGGGATGTGCAGGAAGGATGTAGGGAAGGCCCATAGCTGCCCAATTCTTTACCAGCAACAGCTGTGCATATGTTAGAAATTTAGAAAGAGATTTGACACTTTCCACCCCTGAGAGAGGGGTGAGGACAACTAAATATGTTATACAGCCAATTGTAATTATCAGTTTACGTGTCCAGCAGACATGTATGCGAAATGGGCAGCTATGTATGGGGCATAATTTTTTTGTGGGAACAGAGTGCCCTTTTTATTTTTTTTTCAGGTGAGAGTGGAATGTGAGGTACAAGAAGTAGGTATATTTGTTGAGGTAGGTTGGGGAGGTTAACAGACAAGACAAACAAGACGCATACAGGGGCGGAGTATGACACGTGGGGGGTAAAGACAATTGACGGGGACGGATGTTTGGATATCGCAAGCCCATGAGCCCACAGATGGCAACAGTGGAACTGAGATCCCCACCCATGGGCAGTTACCACTGTGCCTTCACAGCCCAGGCCGGGGCTGTGCTGGGGGCTGGATAGGATGGGCAGGCACACCCGTGAGTTGCGCCATTCTCGCCTCAAGCTGGCGTAGGGGATCAGTCATGGAACGCCTGATCTCACTACGCACCACAGACCGGACCCTATGGAGGGTCAGTGGAGGCTCTCCTCCGGCCATGCTTACAGAGGGGGGACGAGCCCCATCCCCTGCTGCGCTTCCACCCGAAGGTGGCACAGGGCCACTGGAGGAGGAGGTCCCGGCCTGGGCACTGGTGCCAGGTGCACTCGCCAGATGAGGTGGGAGAGGTGGGTCCGCTGGAACCTGCCTTCCCTGTTGTCCTGTTTTTAGCAGTATTATATGGCATTTTGGGTTAGTAACAAACAACACCATTCAAAATTAGTTGTAACAGCATGCTTCAGTATTCCCATTAACCAAACACACATGAATTCCGAACATTGAGCAGCAAGCATAACACATGCATATTTAAAACAACAGTGGACATTCCAACAGCATGCAGGATTCATTGGTGGCAACAGGCCATCAGGTTTGGATATGTGAACAGGGCACATGCATCAACGTACATGCAGATATGTATAAACCAACAGGACAAATGTCCATGGGAATTAATTGTGAATACACATACCCAGTTTGGTGTGGAATGGCATCATTTGTGAGAATAGGGTAGGGTGGAGAAATATTACATTAACAACTTAAACTACCTATACATATACTGTACATTCCTAGTAGATGCAGGTATATATCCCCTACATGTATTAGTACAGTTTCCTGTATGTAACCTTAGGAATGTTGGTGATGGGGATGTTACTACTACATTAATATACATTCCATTTTTATTCATATATGTTCATATCTGGCTGTATTCAGGTAAAGCATCCTGCTACATTTGATTTATATGGGTCTAGACAACTGTGGATGTTCAGCATTTCATACAGCTATACTATCTCCATAATGCAAGGGTACAGCAACATATCCAAATTGTGGGATGGACACAGTCCAGGTTCTGTACTTTATTAAAGACATTTCACTCTTTGGTTGTGGCTGTCTCATTCATTTCATTATGTAATGAATGCAGTATACCTTTATTCCAGACTTATTACAGCTTTCTTGGTAGCTTCAAACTGTTTTTCTCACACTCTCTCACTTATTTTATATTTCCATTTCAGGATGGTACTTAATTCTAGGCTTTATTAACATTTATTACTGGGTTACAACAATCCTTTCCAGCTGACTCACTTATTTCATATGGCAGAATTTACAAGGATGTATTCGACACTTGTCTATCCTTTGTTGATTGATTACAACACTCATTTTCAGGCTGGAGCAGTTATCTGATATTATAATACAGATGGAAACTCTATTTGAGACTTGTTTAATCTTTATTACTGGATTGCAATACTCTTTTCCAGGCTGCATCACTTATCTAATCTTACAATACTAGCAGAATCTTTCTTCTAGGCTTATTTGACCTTTATTACTGGGTTACAACACTTAACTCTTTGACAGGCTGTCTCACTTCTATTCTATAACAATACCAGCAGAATAATTACTAACCTGCCTGGTGGCGCAACCTTGCCAGCCTATCAGCATAGGCTTGCCGATTCATGGAACGAACACCTGCAGCTGTAATATAAATGAAGGAATATTGGAACATACCTATCCATACTATAGGCTAGGATAGCATTTCTTACATACTTAATTACATGGATACTTACTCAGTAGTGGGGCGTTGGGCATTTGATGGGCCTCCTGGATCCATCGGTTCAGTTGGTCCTCCTTTCGTCGCTTCAGGTCCGCATGGTGGTGACGGACCTGTTCACCAGTCCTCGGAATGCTTGTGGCACTGGTGAGATCATGTGCCAACTGGTTCCACGCCTCTGCCTTGTAAGCTCCCCATTGAACCTGGCCCTGCATGAGTTGGCCTTCATGATGGTGGACTAGGAGTCAAACCATATATTTTGACTCCTCAATGCCCCACCTTTGTGCTCTAAAGTGATTTCCCTCTCCTGCACCTGCCATTGACTGCAAATGGGTACCACAATCAGTTATGGTGTGTATTCCCGCCTATGGGGCTTATATATGCCGGTTTTCCCACACTTATCTGTGATTGGCCATTTTGGATATTTCTCTGCTTACAGCAAACCTGCTTTGTCATGGTTATATTTTCATTCATTCCTATATGTATGGTAATACTGTATTTCTAAGTGCAACTGTCATGGCTTAGTGGTTCAGTACTTTGACTATGGTGCACAGTATCCCGGGTTCGATCCTTGTCATTGCTTTTTTATTTTACTACTGTCTAGGCAGGCTATGAGGTGTGTTTGTGTAAAGACGACTTTGCTACAGCTTGCCTGACATTGCCCGACGGTAAGCTGGTTGGCGTGCTGCGCAGCTCCGCGCAAACAGCTTACGCTGGGTAACGCATTATTTAGCTATAAGCACTCATATTAAGCTGGGTACAGCGCTGCCCAACTACAGGCACTCATATTAAGCTTGTTAAAGCGCTGCCCAGCTACGGGCACTCATATTAAGCTGGGTACAGCGCTGCCCAGCTACGGGCTCTCATATTAAGCTTGTTAAAGTGCTGCTCAGCTACGGGCACTCATATTAAGCTTGTTAAAGCGCTGCTCAGCTATGGGCACTCATATTTAGCTTGTTAAAGCGTTGCTAAGCTATGGGCAAATATGATCCTTTTTTTATATAATACATCGGTTTTGTTCACAAATACATGGGCCATTTCATTACATTTTACTTAAATTATAGTTATATATGTCAGTGGATTGTTTCATACGTATTTAAATAAAAATGGATAATGATATTGTGGGTGTTCGAACTGTGACTACCTCCTCTTTGGCCAACGTCTCTATCGCTACGCTATTGCTACTTGGCTTAATTTGCATATGTAGATCTTATATACTTTTCAATGTCTGCTAACTGTGGCTGAGCGAAGGGCATACCCGCGCAAATGCGGGCAAACGTTTTGGAAATTATAAAAAAAAAGGAAACTGCTATTTTTACATTTTACACATTTTCAGTATGGTTTAGTCTGTGGGGATGTGTGGTGTTGTGTTCCTTGACGTTTCAGAGGACTCGCTCGTGGGTGTTTACTTTCAGGACTCTGACTCTTCTGGGGGCGTGTCCCTTTGCTGTACTCGGCAATCGGACACGCCCCCTACTTTCCTACACGGACCGTGTTAGACTAGGGTATGATTCAGCATGCCCTCATGAATATGCATGGCATGCTGACGTCATACCGTTCAACTGCAGCTTCCGAGTAAGACATATTAAGTCTTACACGGAGGTTTCTTGAATCTGGCCTTCAGTCTTTCCTCTGCTGGCAGTTTACATTATTTATTTGTATATTTATTGTCATTTGTTTACCGGGGAAGTCCGACTGGGTAATAAATACCTACTTTCAGCAGAGACTGGGGGAGAAGGGAGAAAAGCTCCAGAGAGTTAAATAACATAAAATAAAACAGTAACATAGGTAAAAACATGTATACATACGTAGGATACAATAAAGCATGAGGAAACACCAGTGATGTAATAATAAAAATAAAAAAAATGCAATTAAATATGACAATCACTATATACAAAAGTATTAGAAGCATAGTCTCTGTGCTAGGAAGTAATCAAAAAAGATGATTCAAGTCCCCCTAAGACTGGGAAGAGGTAAAGTGTTGAAAGGACATAGAACGATAGTATGATGAAAAGTTAGTAAGAATGTAAAGTGGTGCGCAGTGCTGCAGCGGTTAACGTTGTCACCTCACAGCAAGAGGTTATCCGGTTTGATTCTCGGCTGGGGTGCCTTCTGTGTGGAGTTTGCATGTTCTCCCTGTGTTCGCGTGAGTTTCCTCCGGTTTCCTCCCACATTCCAAAGACATGCATCTGGAGCATTTCTCCCCGGGCCTCTGCTGAAAACAGGCTCTGTGGAACCTAGTCGGACTTTCCCGGTCAACAAATGTTAAATAAATACATTTCTTGATGTAGGTCATACAGGAGAGGTGCATGGGCATAGTCATGAGTTGGGGAGAAATTATTTTAGAGAGGGTTTAAATACATGGAGGTGTGATACATTTCTGATTGAATTTGGGATGGAGTTCATAGTTTGGGTATGTAATGTGAATACAGATTTTGTCACACTTTTTTTTTTTGCTTATAGAATTCTCACAGGTTTTTGTCTAAAGAGTGCAGAGGGCAATTTGGGAGATAGTGATGAAGTACTGAGGAGATAGAAGGGAATGCAGAGGGAGGTTTAGTATTTTATGGGTTAGAATAAGTTGTGTATAGGCTAGTTTGTGTCAGAGTTCTAACTAGATGAGAGCACATAATGCAGAGCAATGATGAGGTTTATGTAGCAGGTTAGGCGCAAATCTAGCTATCTTATTATAGCATTGCTCCAGCTGTGACTTAAGAGAGATCTGGATGTTAGTCAAAATAGGTAAGCCATAGAGAAGAGAGGGTAAAAGATAAGAGCTAGGATGATTCTCCTGGAAGGATTAAGGAATTTTTGCTCTGTTTAGCAGACATAGATTTTGATAAGCTTTTAAGTTGCCATCTGTGATGACTCCAAGCAATTTGGTATGGGTAACTAGTTCAGTAGCTGTATTTTTTAGATAGGTAATGCAGAAGTTACTTTTAGCATTGGCGTGGAACTTTGGAAAAACATTAGTTTAGACTTTTTGGGATTAAGTAAAAATTGGTCTTGATGTAGCCACAGTTTAACTATATTGATGGCATCTTATGCCTTGGATTGTTGTTGTATTGCACTGTCAGATAAGCAGATGAGAGCTGAGTCTTCTGCATATTGAAAAAGGAAAGCTTGATGAGAAGAAGTATATAAGATGTTCTTCGTGTTTCACTGTTGCAGTCATCCCATTTGGGTTATCCCTACCAGGGTAGCCCTCAGCTGGCCCGAATACCTGAGACTTAGTATTTCTGCATCAGTTGCTGTCACTTAAGGACTGACGTATGGTCATCAGTAGTATAAGGTAAGGCAGTCGACGCCATTACATCAGTCTTTCTTGCCGTGGAGCCTGAAGCAGAAGCAGTTTGCATGAGTGACGTTCGGCCGCTACCTGAGTTTTCGTCTACCGAATTGAAGTCTTCTAAAGCTAAGTACCCCATTGGGGATCCTTTTTTCTTGCACTAACTGATGTCAGAAAAAGTTAATAATTGTCTTGCCTGTGGAAAGCAACTACCACACCGAGACTTCCACTCTTACTGTGTCACTTGTTTAGGCCCAAAGCACGACGTCCCCTGTTGTCCCATCTGTGCTTTGTTCAACGCTAGAACAATCCATCGTCAGGCCCTTATTGTAGCCAGATAGTTTCGCTTACAATCTTCGAATTCCGATATGGCTTCACTAAGCCATCCGATAGCAGATCTTCTGAAAAAAAGTAAAGATAAAGACAGAGACAAACAGCACAGGTCCAAACCTACCAACGCTGCTTCCGTTAAGTTAGCCTTCAGTTCTCCGGTACTCAGTGAGGCGCTTTCGCAGCCCCTGATGTCCATTTCTGTTGATTTGCAGGCCGCAACCAAAACCCTTTTGGAGTCCGGTATGTCGCAAAACCCTTCTTTGACTAACGATCCTGCGGTTGTCTCTACCTTGGATGGGTCCGGAGCCAGTGAGCAGGCATCGGCTTCCAAAGAAGTCCTTTACACTACCGATTCTCGACACAAACCGATGTCTTCTTTCGCGACTACCATTCTTTCAAAAATGACCAAGTTTCTTAGGCCCAGGGTACGAACCACACCCAAGAAACCGATGACCCACTCTCAGGTGCCTGCTACCTTGCCTCAGTCTCGAATACTTAAAATGGCAGAAGACCTTATCATGCTGATTAGGGGAAACCAAGCTACCCCCTCCAAAAGGAAAAGAGATCTGTTCCGTGTAGATTTGTCTGAACAAGAGTCAGATGAATCTGATGCATCTGAATATGAAGACATGCAACCCCTCTCCACTTATGAGGATTCTAATGCAGAGGACTCCATTCCTTCAGCCTCTCTCCCAGAGGATTTTTCCTTTGGGGAAACCTGCATACTTTAAGGGAGCATTTCCAATGGGAGAGTCAGGACTACCCTCAGTCTAAAAAGAGACCCAGGGAATTCCTAGCCCTTCCACAACACACACCCTTGGCCATTACCCCAATCCTGGATGTTGTGGAGGATGTTTTCCTCGAATCCAGCTTTACTCCTGATGGCCTTCCTCCAGCTCCCAGAAAACCAGACTGGTACTACAGAGTCCCTGACTCACACAAATATCTTTTTAAAAATCCTACAACTGACCCTGAGGTCATTTTTCAAGGGCCAAAAGGGGTTTAAGCAACCTCTGCTAAGAATCCCACCCTCTCAGACTGGGATTCCCAAGCATTGGACAGATGGGGTAAAAAAGTGTACACCTCAACTACTCTTGCTATTAGGGCACTAAATTGTCAGTTCCATATGCTGAAATTTCAGCAACATACCTTGGAACTCCTTAAACAAAGAATGTCTTCCTCTCCTGCCTGGGCAGAATCTAAAGATTTACAAGAGTTAATGCATTCTGCAAGTCAAGTAACTAAACACACCTTGTACTGTGGATGTTCTTCGTACTGCTGCAGTCATTACATTTGGACTATCTGCTTGCAGGTAGCCCTCAGTCAACCTGATTATCAAAGTCTTGGGTCCTGCGTCAGTTGCTCTCTCATCTTCCATGATGTCAGGTAGTCAGGGGTATAAAGCATGCAGCCGACGCCATTACATCAGTCTTTCTTGCTGTGCGGTGCCCGAAGCAGAAGCAGTTTGCAAGTGCCGGTCGGCCGACTCCTGAAATTTTCATTTTCGAGTTTCAGATCCGAAGCGTTGGGGATCCTTTTTCTTGCTCTAAACCGATGTCAGTAAAAGTTAACAATTGTATTTCTTGTGGAAAGCAAATACCTCATAAAGATTTTCATTCGTACTGCATTCCTTGCTTTGGCCCAGACCACGACGTACCTCGCTGTTGGTTTTGTGCCTTATTCAAACCTCGAACTATTAGTCGTCAGTTTGATATTTTGGTACTCTGTTCAATTATCCTGAAATGGCTTCGGTAAACCACCCAACTACCGACATTCCGAAAAAAAAGCAAAGATAAAGACAGAGACAGGCTGCATAGGTCCAAAGCTGCCGACGACACTTCTCCTAAGCTAGTTGCCAGTTCGCCGGTACTCAGTGAGGCGCTTTCGCAGCCCCTGATACCCGCTCCTTCAGATTCGCAGGCCTCTACTGAAACCCATTCGGAGTCCGGTATCCCACGAGATGCTTCTTCAACTCTGGAACCTGCGGATGTTTCTACCTTGGATGGGTCCGGAGCCACTGTGCAGGCACTGGCTTCTGAGGGTGTATTCAGGCCTTCTGACTTGCATATTAAACCGACGCCATCTTCTTCTTCAAGGCCTAAAACTTGACCCATGCCTAGAAAACCGACGCCCAGGCCTCATGGTCAGGCCCCTATGCCTAAAAGACAAATGATAAGAATGGCTGAATACCTTATTACTCTAATCAGGGGACGCCACCCTTCTCCCTCTAAGAGACCTAGAACTAATTTTCTTTCTGATTCTTCTGATCAGGATTCTGAAATATCTGTTTCTTCTGATGACCAGGAGTTGCCCTTATCTGCCTATGAGGATTCTGATGCAGAGGATTCCATTCCCTCTGCTTCCCCTCCAGAGGATTTCTCTTTTGGTGAAACTTTGCATACTCTTAGGGAGCATTTCCGCTGGAAAAGCCAGGTGTACTCTGACTCCAAAAAGAGGCTTAGGGAATTCTTACTCCTGCCTCAACACAGGCCTTTAGCTATCCCTCCTGTACTAGACATTGTAGATGATGCCTTCTTGGAATCTAGCCTGGCCCCACACAGTTTACCTCCATCTCCCAGAAAACCTGACTGGTATTACAGAGTACCTGACTCTCACAAGTTCCTCTTTAAAAATCCTACTGCGGATCCTGAGACCATTTCACAGGGACCCAAAGGCATTAAGGCTACTACTGCAAAAAATCCTACCCCCTCTGATAGAGATTCCAGGGCCCTGGACAGTTGGGGTACGAAGGTATACACTTCTGCAACTTTGGCCATTAGGGCCTTAAACTGTCTGTTTCATATGTTAAAGTATCAGCAGCATATTATTGGATTGCTTAAACCGAAAATTATGTTGATTCCTGACTGTGCTGAAAATAAAGAATTACAGGATTTAATGCATTCTGCTGAACAAGTTGGAAAACATACTTTGCAATGTGGTTTTGATTCATTAGAGGCATCTTGCAGGGCTGCTGTCACTTGGTCTGTACTTAAAAGGCATGCTTGGCTTAAGGAGCAATCTTTGCCAGATCATGTTACAGCTAAATTACTGGATGCTCCCTTAAACCAAGACCGCCTGTTTGGCAACAGAGCAGAAGAAGTACTTAAAAAGATGGAGGAAAAAGCTAAATCTATGCAAACTGTTAAAGATTTCCTGCAAGTACAGCCTCCCAGATTTAGTAGGCACTGGCCTTCTAAGAATTGGTCCTTTCCTGCCTCTTCCAGGCCTTCTCAGTCCAAACCCAGAACCAGCAGACCATCCAGGCTTCAGTCTCAAGGTACTCACAGGCCTAAGCAGTGGGGGCTCCCACTTCCAAAGCTGGGAGTAGTAAGACACCCCCCTATGGTAAACTGTCACAATGACTTAACTTTAAACCTTCCAAGCCCTGCTCAGCTGAGTGTTCCTTTAGGGTGAAAGATTGCCCTGCATGCAAAAAACTGGGAATTCATTACCCAAGACAAATGGATTTTAAAAATAGTTTTCCAGGGATACAGATTCCACTTTCACTCCTTACCAACGCCAAACGGTTGGCCAGACCTACCCCCAAATCAGTGGTCAGAGGCTCCAAAGCAGGTTCTCTCTCTTCTAAGCATCAGGGCTATTCAACCTGTCCCAGAAGAGGAATGGGGCCATGGTTTTTACTTAAGACTTTTCCTGGTACCCAGAAAAGACAATTCCTGGCGTCCTATCCTGGACCTGTCTATCCTAAACACTTTTTTGGTAATCCCATAATTCAAAATGCTAACTCTTCATCAGCTGCTTCCCATGCTAGGCAGAAATGCTTGGTTGGCAACACTGGATATAAAGGAAGCCTACCTGCACATCCCAATAAGGGACTCTTGCAGAAGATACCTACGCTTCAGAGCAGGCTACATGCATTGTCAGTTCTCTGCACTGCCTTTTGGCTTATCTACTGTGCTCAGGGTATTCACAAAGTGCCTAGCTCCAGTCATTGCTTTTTGCAGGCAAAGAAATATTCAAATATACCCATACCTGGACGATTGTCTAATTCAGGCTGAAAGCCAGGACATACTATTAAATCATCTGGCATTTGTAAAGAAATTACTAACTTCTCTGAGGTACACCATAAACGAAAAGAAATCACATCTAGTACCCTGCCAACAAATTGTATTCCTGGGAGCAAGCTTGAATACAACTTCCCAGATGGCCTACCTCACGCCAGAGAAACCAGTTCATTTGACACCCTACGTCAAGCTACTGGCCACAAAGACCCAGCTGTCTGCAAGGAAAATACTGCAAGCCCTGAGGTTCATGGCCTCTTGCATTCTACTAATTCCATATGCAAGACTGCATATGAAGAAAATACAATGGTGTCAACATTCTCAGGACCTAGAATCAATGATTCCTATCATCCCTTGCTTAAAGACAGAGTTCCTTTGGTGGGCAGAGGCCTGCCACCACAACAAGGGACTGCCATTCACTCTACCCCCTGCCACCCAAATCCTAACAACAGACGCATCAGACTATGCATGGGGGGCTCACTTGGCAGGGCAGTGCATTCAGGGCAAATGGAACCCGAGTCAAATGCACCTGCATATCAATCAAAAAGAAATGTTAGCTGTACAGAATGCTCTGACAGCCTTCAAGGACCACATTCTTCCAGGACAGTTATTGGTAAAGATGGACAACACCACTGTTATGTGTTATATAAACAAGCAGGTGGGAACACACTCATACCCTCTCTGCAGACTAGCCATGGCTCTGTGGAACACAGCCTTGAGCTACCAAGTGCACCTCCAAGCTCAATTCCTGCCAGGCAAGCTAAATACACTGGCAGACGACCTAAGCAGAAATCTCATGGACCCACATGAGTGGAAACTGGAACCAAAGATATTCAACATTTTGAGAAACAAATGGGGGAGCCCAGAGATAGACCTGTTTGCCTCCCCTCAGAACTACCAATTGGACAGATTCTGCACAAGGACTCCCCACAGACAAGCTTGGAAAGTGGATGCCCAGTCCTTCACCTGGAAAAACCTATCAGTTTATGCCTTTCCCCTCTGCTTCTCCTCTCCAAAGTGCTACTAAAGATCAAACAGGACAAGCCAAGGGCAATACTTATTGCACCAGACTGGCCACGCCAATACTGGTACCCCCTACTGCGCAGTGTGTCACTTCTGGAACCATGGCACCTGCCTCAGACCCCTGCCTTGCTGTCCCAGCAGGAGGGCCAGATTCTGCACCCACAGCTTCAAACCCTGAACCTTGTAGCCTGGCTAATTACATGATCTCTCCTTTACCATCCGTCAGTAAGCAAGTGATGGATGTCATTCTGGAGCCAAAGAGGCCTAGTACTTGAAAATCCTATGCTGAAAAATGGAAAAGATTCTGTTCCTGGAGCCAAACTCAGGAGATGGACACAACAGTGCCCAATCTACCGCACATTCTTCAATACTTAACTGAGATGCTTCACAAGGGCCTTTCCTTTTTCTTCCATCAAAATTCATGCCTCGGCCATTTCAGCTCATTGTAATACAGAGCCACCCGTCTTCTCTCATCCACTGCTGAGGCAATTCCTCAGAGGAGCCAAAAACTTAAGACCACACAGGAAAGCCCCTACTCCAGCCTGGGACCTTACCTTTGTATTGGTAAAGCTCACTCTACCTCCCTTTGAGCCAGCTGCAAACGCAGAGTTGAAATTCCTTTCTTGGAAAACAGCCTTCCTTCTAGCCATAACTTCAGCAAGAAGAGTGTCTGAATTACAGGCCCTCATGGCAGTGGAGCCTTTCATCATCTTTCATGCAGATAGGGTGTCCCTCAAGACCAATCCTTCCTTTATTCCCAAGGTGGTATCCAGTGTGGTCCTTAATCAGTCCATTCATCTGCCAACCTTCTTTTCTAATCCGCAGAACAAAGGGGAACAAATACTGCACTGCTTAGATGTGCACAGACAACTTAGATTTTACTTGGACAGGACTAAGCCTCTCAGGAAATCTGAACAGCTGCTGGTTGCATTTACTGCAGGGGCAGGGGGGAAGGCCATTTCAAAGCAAACCATTTCGAAGTGGATAGGCCACTGCATTCATTTCTGCTATAAGCACCATGGAAAACCTACCCCACAGGGGATAAGACCACATTCCACCAGGGCTGCATCTACCTCTATAGCCTTTCTCAGAGGTGTCCCTACCAGGGGCATCCTAGCTCCTAGCTGGAGTTCTGTACATACCTTCACCAAGCATTACCACTTGCCAATTGTTTCAAAATCCAGAGATGGTTTTGCCACTGCAGTCTTGCAGGGCCTTCTAGCTGCTCCTAATGCTATCTAATTGCCTCCTCCCTTCCTTAGTTTTGGGAATCTACCCAAATGTAATGACTGCAACAATGAAACACAAAGAACATAGTACAGTTGCGTACACTTACCATAAATATAGATGTTCGAGTGTATAAACTGTTGCAGTCCTGGTTACCCTCGCTCCAGCCACCTGACTTCTATTGACTATACCTCTATTCTTGTTTACTATGCTTAAAGCTTTCTGGTGTATTTGCTTTTTGTTGGAGGTGTAACCTTGTGTATAATTGCTTCCAATTATGGGGGCACCTGACATCTGGGGCAAGAAAAACTGATGTAATGGCGTTGGCTGCATGCTTTATACCCCTGACTTCCTGACATCATGGAAGATGAGATGGCAAGTGACGCAGGACCCAAGACTTTAATAATCAGGTCGACTGAGGGCTACCTGCAAGCAGATAACCCAAATGTAATGACTGCAACAATGAATACACTCGAACATCTACATTTATGGTAAGTGTACACAACTGTACTTTTTGACGCTCTAGAAGCTTCTTGCAGGGCAGCAGTCACTGGATCCGTCATTAGAAGGCATGAATGGCTTAAGGAACAGCCCCTGCCGGACTATGTCAAATCTAAATTGTTGGATGCCCCCTTGCACAAAGATAACTTATTTGGCACTAAGGCAGAAGAGGTCTTAAAAAAGCTGGAAGAAAAAGCAAAATCTATGCAAACAGTTAAGGATTTCTTGCAGGTCCAACCCCCTAGCTTCAGCTGACATTGTCCCTCCAAACAATGGTCCTTTCCTGCTCCCAGTAAACCGGCCCAGCCTAGGCCTTGTGGAAACAGCACCCCCCCAGACAGCAGCCACAGGGAATGCAGAGATCTAAGCAATGGACTACCTCCACTTCAAAACCAGGAAGTTCTAAGCCACCCCCTTATGGTAAGAACTCACGGTGACTCACCTCCTCCACCCCCTCACTCTGCCCACCTTCATCTACCCCTAGGAGGAAAACTCTCCTTTCACTCAAGCACCTGGGCCACCATTACCAAGGACCACTGGGTTCTGAACATTGTATCTCGGGGATACAAATTTTCCTTCCACACCTTTCCAACCCCAAAAGGGTTCCCAGATCTACCTCCAAGTCAGTGGGCAGAGGCTCAAAAGCAAATCCTTTCCCTGCTGTCTATGAGGGCAGTAGAGCACGTTCCTGCAGAACAGATAGGCCAAGATTTCCACTCCAGACTTTTTCTGGTACCCATAAAAGAGGGCACCTGGCACTCCATCCTCAATCTATGTATTCTAAACACCTTCCTGGTGATCCCAAAATTCAGAATGCTCACCCTAGAGCAGCTGGTACCCATTGTCTCCAAGGACACTTGGCTAGCCTCCCTAGATCTAAAAGAGGCCTACCTCTACATCCCTGTCAGGGAAACTTGCAGGAAATATCTCTGCTTTAGGGCAGGATCTCAACACTTTCAGTTATCTGTACTTCCCTTTGACTTATCTACTGCTCCCAGAGTTTTCACAAAATGTCTGGCTCCGGCCTTTGCCTTTTGCAGACAAAGAAATATTCAGATTTACCCATACTTAGACGACTGCCTTATTCAGGCAGACAGCCAGGAAAAGCTGCTCAAGCACCTGGCCTTTGTAAAGACCCTCCAAACCTCTCTAGGGTACACAATCAACAAAAAGAAATCCAAGCAGGTGCCTACCCAAAGGATAATCTTCCTGGCAACAAGTCTGGACACAGCATCACAGATGGCATACCTTACACCAGAGAAACAAATTTTCCTGACAACCTACTACTCTCAACTAACCACTAGGCCCCAGCTAACTGCAAGGAAGATCCTACAAACTCTGGGGTTCATGGCATCTTGCATACTACTCATTCCATATGCCAGACTGCATATGAGGAAACTTCAGTGGTACCTAAAGAGCCTTTGGTGTCAACACTCTCAAGACCTGGAAAGTCTTCTACCTATAATTCCTTACCTGAGAAAAGATTTTATTTGGTGGGTAACAGCATGCTCCCTCAACAAGGGGCTGTCTTTCTCCCCACCCCACACTGCCCAGACCCTCACCACAAATGCATCAGACTATGCTTGGGGTGCACACCTGGACAACAGGTGCATACAGGGCCAATGGAGCCCACAGCAAATCCCTCTGCACATAAGTCAAAAAGAGGTGATAGCTGTGCAGCACACCTTGATGGCTTTCAAGCCCCTTCTCTCTCCAGGTGCTCTCCTGATCAAAACAGACGACACCACTGTGATGTGGTACATTAACAAGCAGGGAGGGACTCACTCCTACCCTCTATGCAGGCTGTCTATTACCCTTTGGCACACAGTCTCTGCCATGCAACCACACCTATTAGCACAATTCCTACCAGGCTCTCTCAACTCTCTGGTAGATCAGTTAAGCAGAAATCATCTGGGCCCACACTAGTGGCAACAACAACCTTAATAACTCAGAAATGGGGAATTCCGACGGTCAACCTCTTTGCCTCCCACACCAACCATCAGCTCAGCAAATTTTGCACCAGAGCGCATCACTGCATGGCTTGGAAAGTGGATGCCCTGTCCTTCCCCTGGGTCAATCTATCAGTCTATGCCTTTCCTCCCCTATCTCTCATCCCCAGGGTACTGCTCAAAATAAGGGAGGAAAAACCAAGGACCATTCTTATAGCTCCAGACTGGCCTCGGCAACACTGGTACCCCTTGCTGCGCAGCCTGTCCCTGCTGCCTGCATGGCATCTTCCTCAGATTCCAAACCTCCTGACCCAGAAGTAAGGGAAATTCATACATCCCCAATTGCAGACACTCAATTTGGCAGCTTGGCTTATTCCCTAACCCCAAACCAATCTGACAACCTCAGTAAACAAGTCCTGTATGTTATCCATGAGGCCAGACGCCCTAGCACCAGAAAGTCTTATGCTGATAAATGAAAAAGCTTCTGCACCTGGATCCAAGCTAAGGGAGCCAATACAGAACAGCCCTCCCTGTCATCCTGGAATACTTAGCTGACCTACTGCACAGTGGCCACTCTTTCTCCTCTATAAAAATTCATGCCTCTGCTATTTCTGCTCATTTTCACACTGAGCATCCCTTTTTCTCACACCCTTTGGTCAAACAGTTCTAAAGAGGGGCTAGCAACTTGAGGCCACCCAGAAGGGACCTTAACCTTGTATTGGAAAAGCTCACCCTGCCCCCTTTCAAACCAGCTTCCTCTGCAGTGCTAAAATTTCTCTCCTGGAAGACTGCATTCCTTCTGGCCATCACTTCAGCCAGAAGAGTCTCTGAGCTGCAAGCACTCATGGCTGTGGAACCGTTCATCATCTTCCATGCAGACAGGGTATCCCTTAGAACTAACCCATCCTTCCTGCCCAGGGTGGTCTCCACTGTGGCTCTCAGTCAATCCATCCTAACCCCAGAACAAGGGGGAAATGATTCTTCACTCTCTAGATGTGCACAGGGTATCCCTCAGAACTAACCCATCCTTCCTGCCCAAGGTGGTCTCCACTGTGGCTCTCAGTCAATCCATCCTAACCACAGAACAAGGGGGAAATGATTCTTCACTCTCTAGATGTGCACAGACAGCTCAGATTCTATCTAGACAGGACTACATCCTTCAGAAAGTTTGATCAATTGCCAGTTAGCTTTGCTACAGGGGCAGAAGGCAAAGCCATCTCCAAGCAAACCATTTCCAAATGGATAGCGCACTGCATCAATTTCTGCTACAAACAGCATAGAAAGCCACTCCCAAGGGGATCAGGACACACTCCACAAGAGCAGCCTCCACCTCTGCAGCTTTCCTCAGAGGAGTCCCTACCAGGGACATCCTGAACACTGCCACCTGCACATCTGTTCACACCTTTTCCAAGCATAACCATCTGCCTCTCTTCACCAAATCCAGGGCAGGGTTTGCCTCTGCAGTCTTGCAGGGCATCCTAGCCAGCCGCTAGTTTCCTTGACTGCCTCCACCCATTTCCTCAGCTTTGGGAATCAACCCAAATGTGATGACTGCAACAGTGAAACATGAGGAACGTAGTACAGTTGTGTACACTTACCATAAATGTAGATGTTCAAGTGTATTTACTGTTGCAGTCCTGGTTTCCCTCCTTCCATCCCCCTTTCTTCTCTTTCACCTTTTCTTGCCATTCTTCCTTATTCTCTACTTACACGGGACATATTGGTATTTATTTTCTGCTGGTGGGGTTCTCCATCAGAGCCTGGCCTCGTACTTGGGGGCTCCTGACAGGTTAGGGCAAGAAAAACTGATGTAATGGCGTTGGCTGCCTTACTTTATACTACTGATGACCTGACGTCAGTCCTCAAGTGGCAGCAACCAATGCAGAAATACTAATTCTCTGGTATTCGGGCCAGCCGAGGGCTACTCTGGCAGGGATAACCCAATGTGATGACTGCAACAGTGAATACACTCAAACATCTACATTTATGGTAAGTGTACACAACTGTACGTTACTGATGAAAATGTTAAAGAGCAGTGGACTGAGAGTAGAGCCTTGAGGAACACCTGTTTTAAGTGTGATAGAAGGATAGATAGAAGAGGGTCGCTTGACAGATTGATGTCTTTCAGATGGGTAGTTAGAGAACCAGTGAAGAATTGGTTTGGAAAGGCCTAGAGAGGACGTTTGAGTTGGAAGTTTCTTGTGTCACATGCTGTCAAGGCTTTTGAGAGATCAGGAAAAACAGGAGAGAGAAACTTTCCTTGGTCTCTAGCCTTATTAATGGTGTCCAAAAGGTTAAGAAGAGCTGTAGTGGTGCTATGACATGTCCAGAAACTGTTATGTTGGGGTTAGGAGATAATTTTGTGAGAGGTACTGAAGGAGTTGCTTATGAATACACTTTTCCAAGATCTTGTGGGTGGGACAAGATTGCAATTGGCCTAAGTTAGAGATTTCAGAGGAGTTACTTCTACTATGGAGAGGAATAGAATAATAATGATTTTTTCCCACAGAGCAGGGACATGGGAGCTTTAAGTAGATCTCTTGATGAGAATTGAGGAGACTGGGTGTGCACCGGTTTTAAGGTGCTCAGCAGGGAGATTATCAGCAGAAGGAGAACAGGGTTTCAGTTTCTTCAGCAACTGTCTAACATATGATGTGGAAACTGGTTGGAGATTAAAGGCAGAGATGTCTGTGCTAGTAGAATTTTGAGGCTGATTAGATGGTTGGGGAAAGCTGTGGGGGTATGAGTGGCTGTGATGTTGATGAAGAAAGTGTAAAATTTGGTATCTGTTTCTGAGAGGAATAAGTCCAGATAGGGAGTTGATGAGGCAGGAGAGCCACATTGAAAGATTTTCTTACTAGATCTCCAGAATATCTTTGGATTTTTTTGTAATTATCTTGAGGGTCTGTATAATATCTTTATTTTTTTGCCTAGGTGAATTTGCTTCTTGGTGAGGTTATGCAACTCTTTGTGCAGATTTAAGATTTGAGGGGCTTTATCTTTGTGCCATAGTTTCCATGCTTTGTATGACTGACTTTTTGCATAGGAATTGTAGTTGAATGAGTCAGCCAGGGAGTTTGAGTATTTTTTACTCTTATTTCTGGTAGGGGGAAAGGTATTTTAAAGTATTCATGACTATATTGTTGAATTTGTTGATGGCTTCATCTTTGGGTAGGATTTTGAGTGGAGATCAGTTAAATGATTTTAATAAATTGAGTGCATCAGGATGAAAGCAGGTAGTTCTGTATTGATTTTTTTTAACTGTTGGGTGATTTCTCTGTTGGCGAGTACAGGTTGATGGGCACAAAGGGAATCGGGTAGTACGCCATAGTTAGCATACTTGTCAAGGACTGAATTTTATTATTTGATTTGTTGAGTCAAGTAGAAGAAGAAATTAGATGTTTGAACCCATACAAGTTAAGATTAGTAGCTGGCATGTTAAATGTCACAGATAACCAGTCATTGTTAATGTCTCCTACGAAAATGGTTTCAGTAGAAATATTTGTAGTTATCAGCAAAGAATTTCTTCTAATAAAGGTAATATTATTACCGTGTGGTATATATAAGACAGCTGTGCATAGCTTCTTATGTTTATTCACATTGAGAAGAGAGAGGTTGGTATGTTAGTTTTGAGGGGTGAGAAAGTTAGACAGTTATCACATACAGTTGGAAAGCTTCTCCCTTTTTTTGTTTAGTCTGTCACATCAAATTATGTTGCAGGCAGGCAATAGAGTTTCAGAATCTTTTACTGGGCTTTAGCCATGTTTTGGTAATGCAAGTAATATCTGGTGTGTATTAAATAAACTATATTTTAAAGTGTCTAACTTTGTTGAAAATGCTGTTAATAAAGTATGCAGAAGTTGTTTGGGTGCTGTATAGGAGTTAGCCAGAGTTTTGATAAATGTCACCACAAGGAGTGACTTTAGAAAAGAATGGATGTTTAGTTATTGGTTTTTATAAAGTATATGACTTTATTCCAGGTCATGTCAGAGTGAACTGAATAGTTAAACATTTTGTATTTCAAAAGGTGAATAAGTTGGACATTAAGTAAATTTGAGGAAATATGTATGAAGGAGGGTTTGGCCTGAGTGTAGGTAGGTTGGCTGGTAGTGTGCAAGTGTGAATAAAGTGACATAGTACCATGGTAGGTAGTAATGCGACATAAAACGAATAGTAGGGATGCAAAGATGCAGAAGGATAACATGGCAGATACAGAGGACTATGGATTAGTTAAGGGGAGGTTGTGATTAAATGAAAAGGAAAATGTGATAAAGGAGAAGGAAGGAATTTAAGGTTCGGAAAACTATGAAATTGGTTGGCTGGAGATTCCAGGGAAGTTGATACCTTATTAAGGGGACAGAGAAAGTTATATTGTAACAGGGAATAGTTAGAGGAATGCAGAAGATACCATAGTGCAGGATGAAACTGTGACTTAGAGGAAGTATTAAGAAGAGAATAATTAAGTGGGTGATGTATACAATAAAAGATCTGAAGTAGTTAACTTCATTTGATCACCAAACTGTAGGTCTTCGGATCCACATCGGATCTGACATGCCAGATTTACCAGCTTCTGATCCCAGCTCCAAGCTCCAACCCTTACCCACAATACCCCTGCATCTCCTTCCTTCCTTCAGATCTCGTTTGTTGCGGCTTTGCCAAGCAGCGTGATCCTGAGCTCCAGGCATTGGTAGGCACGTTTTTAGCTATTTTACTGGTGGAGTGTGAGGTTATGTGAGTGTAGGTAGGTTAGTTCATCCTTTGCCTTTCCTCCCCTTCGTGTCGCATCGCGTTTTCTTTCTGGTAGTGGAGTGTAGGCCTATTCCCCTTCCCCTCCTTACATGTGAGTGTGTGTGTGAATGTCCGGGTTGGGTAGCATAAAATCCTTTCTGCTACAATTGTACCTGTTTTTGTTGGAAGATGGCAAATCAGGCCAACTTAGTGTTTAGAAAGTGCACAGAGTGTGGCCATAACTTGTTCCCTGTGAATGGCCATACTCTGTGCGTTGTCTGCTTGGGGGCAGCCCATTTGTCGGTGGACTGCCCTATTTGTGCGGGGTACAACCCCAGGGTCCTTAAGGACCTTAGGGCAAATTGATTCTGAAGGGACTTCTCCCTACTACGGAGGTGGCTGCCTCTTCTTCTTCTGTGTCGGTCACGGCCATGACCGCACCTTCTACATCTGTCGTTGTTTCTTCCTCCCCCCTCTCAGACCAGGACTCAACCTCCTGGACTGAGGCCTGCAGACAGGGAGTCAAGAAAAGAGAGAGAAAGAGACAAAGGGAGGAAGAGGTCCCCAGACAGGTTGGATCCGGCTGATCCTCCTCCTAAACAGTTAGCTGCTTCCAGGCCAGCTTCTCCTCGGCTCGGATCGCCAGGATTTTCTCCAGAGCTGGAGGAGCTTAGACCTCCTTCCAGGGCCTCCGTACACCGGCTGACTGGCGTCAGTGGCCTCTTTGTGATCCACGAGGAGCTTATCTGAAGCAGACATGGACAAGATGATGCAAAGGTTCATTCGCACCCAGATTCAGATAGGGGTCCTGCCAGCCCTCTCTCCCTAAGTAGTGGGGAGCTCGCTCCCTTTTTTTCACCCCAATTTCTCCTTTTCCTGTCCGACCACTGGTATCGGGAGTTCTTGGATCCGAGACAATGGTACTGGTTACGTCGACCATTTCCTTGAGCGCCTGGGATCCGACCGGGTCAGACCCGAGTGGCTGTTGGAGCCAAAGCCTGGGAATCGGATCCCAGGGGTTGGGTCTTTCTCCTCTGGCTCCGACTCTGTCTGGTCAAGGCTTACCCATCGGTATCTCAACTCCGTCAGGTTCGGCTACAATCCCCACGTTGGACGCAGGGAGAGCAACTTCCCTTTCAGTGTCGCGAGGGGCTGGGTCTCCCTCGGCATTCGACGTGGAGGAAAGGGTTCTCTCCACCGGATTGAGGTCCCTGACCATCGCTTCGGAGTCCGCCCCGACTCCCCCTCTTTTGGGTATGTCTTCCACCGTCTTGCCCATACAGGGACAGCGCGTGCTCAAGGTGCCCCAGACTGTTCCCCTCTGGGGAGCAATAGGTAGCTCATGAGTCTTCGGAGAGTCCCACTGAAGAGTTCCTCACAAACAGAAGTGTAAAAGGAGGTACCTGGACTCCCCTCTGAGTCCCTCACAGAGGATACCGATTTGGAGGAAGGGGAAGGTTCCCCCAGATCACCTCCCCCCTGAGGATGTCTCCTTTGGAGACATCATGGAAATCCTGCGCCGGTGGGGGGTTGGTCCACCCCAAGCCTTCCTTGGACTAGTCGGTATTTCTGGTGGCTTTCAACATGGGCCCATCTACCTTTTGGGTGTCCCCCCCGCCAGTCCCTTGTTGGACCTTATTACCACCAGAGCTTGGAAGGAGCCGGACACCGTGGAGCCATTTCCCAAACATCCTGATAAGATCTTCAGCTCTCCAGTTGATAGGCCAAGTTGAAACAAGGGGTCCCCAGTGGACACCAGGTAGTGGCTGCCAATAAGAAGGATCTAGCCCAGGAAAGTTCTTCGGTCCATCCCCTTGACCAAGAGTCCAGGATAATGGACTGGCTGGGAAAGTGGACATATGCTTCAGCAACCTTTTCTGTAAGGGCACTGAATTATTTGGTCCACTTTACCAGACTACAGCGTGACCTGGTCAAGGAATACACTGAGTCACCACCAGAGAATAAACGCACATTCTCTGCATGAATGGCCACTCTTAAAGCGGTTACCAATACGTCCATGCGCCTCTTCTCACATGCTAATGAAGGAGCAGCACGGGCGGCCAGGACTGCCATTGCCATGAGGTAACACACCTGGCTTAGGCTATGTAACTTTGCAGAACCTTTAAGGCATCTTTTGCGAATGCCCCTTATGATAGGTCTTCCTTATTTGGGAAGATGGTTCGTGAAACATTAGTCCAGAGTGAGAAGGAAAGGAAGACACTGTCTGCCATCGGGATCCGCTTCTCTAACTCCCAAAGATCCTTTTCCAGGAATCAGTGGGGGCAAAAGAAGATGTGGTTCCGGAAGTCTCAGTATTCCCAGGACACTCAAGACTCCTTTTTCCCTAGAGGCAGAGGGGGACAAGACAGACGCCGGCCCAGAGGCAGGGGAGGGCCGAAGAACTTGGGTCTCGAGAACCGTTCTTGGACAGACCCGTGCAGCAGCCCTGAGGGTTTGCCTGACTGCTCTGGTCTGGAGGCAGTCGGGGGTCATCTTTCATTGCATCTCTCGGCATGAGAGTCCATATCAACAGACCATTGGGTGCTTCAAATAATATCCAAAGGTTACAGTTCCATTTGCGACTCCTCCCCCTCCCCCAAAAAACCTCCCCATACGTTCCACCCGGGCAAAGGGAGGCTGCAGCGTTCGAAGTAGAAAAACTGCTAAACAAAAGGGTCATCCAGCCTGTCCCCCCCAGATCAATCTGGATTAATCATCTAGTCCAGGTTTTTTTGGTGCCAAAAAAGACAGGGGACTTGAGGCCTATTCTGGACCTTTTCACTCTAAATCTGTCAGTTGCCAAAGAGAAGTTCCGAATGGTCACTCTGCAAGCCATCCTGCCTTATCTGCAGGAAAACGACTGGATGTGCTCAATAGACCTCCAGGATGCGTACTATCACATAAAGATGCATAGGTGCTCCAGGAGTTTCCACCGCTTTCGGCTTGGGGCCAATCAATGCCAATTTCGGGCCCTACCCTTCGATCTCAAAACAGCCCCCAGAGTGTTCACCAAGTTCATTGCAGCAGTAACGGATCACCTGAGGCTTCAGGGCATACAGATCTAATCATACCTGGACGACTGGCTCCTTGCTGCACCCACCAGGTGTCTACTTTGTCAAATCGGGGTCTATTTCTGGAAGTTTTCAGACTCACTGGGCATTACAATCAGCATATCCAAGTCTTCTCTGGACCCTGTTCAGGTCCTAGATTATATAGATGAGAGAATCAACACTTTACAAACCAAGGTCTTTCTCTCTCCAGAGAGGATCTGGAACTTACGACTTCATGTACTCATGATCCTTCAGTCTCATTATCCTCTGGCTGAGGTAGTTTGAAGAGCCCTGGGTTCCATGGCAACCACCATTACTCTTCTTCCCTGTGCTCGTCTTCATATGTGGGTTCAGTGGAAGCTAGCAGTCCAATGGTTCTTATTGGGTCTGCCGTTGACACATCCTATTCACATCAGCAGCACATGCAGGAAGTCCCTCCTCTGGTGGTTACACTCCACGGAGATAGTAGAGGGATGGTCATTTGTTGCAGCACCTCCCCAAGCCACAGTGACCACGGATGCTTCCCGACTAGGGGGGGGTTATTTCTCGGGCAGGACACTCCAAGGCACATGGTCCCTGAATGAGACCAAATTGCATGTCAATGTTCTAGAGATGATGGCAGTCTTATTGGCGTTGCAGGCCCTTCATGCCTTTCTTCCTCTGGGAACTATTGCAGTTCAGACAGACAATATGTCAGTAGTCTGGTACATCAACAAACAGGGAGGAGCCAGATCTTATCCCCTTTGTTGTGAGGCCATGAGAGTGTGGGAATGGGTGATCTCACCAACCGTTTTCTGGTAGCAACACACATTCTGGATTGATCCAACATACTGGAGGACAAATTGAGCAGGACTATCCTAATGCCTTACGAGTGGTCTCTGAATCCTTCTGTAGCGGAGCAAATCTTCCTCGAGTGGGGTCGGCCTTGCTGCGATCTCTTCGCATCTCCTTCCAACACGAAGTGCAGCGAGTTCTTCGCTCAGACCCCCACAGGGGAATCCCCCAGAGATACTCTGGTCCATGCTTGGTTTCCCAGTCTCCTTTACGCTTATCCCCCATTACCTCTCATGACAAAATTTCTCCAGAAGGCTCATTGGTTGAGGAGCAGAGTCATCCTCATTGCCCCATTCTGGCCACGCCAAATCTGGTTTTCCTGTCTTTGGTTTCATCTGGTAGTTCCTCCTTGGATCCTATATCCAGTACTGGATCTCATTTCGCACCCTTCAAGGGTTCCTCATCCAGACCTGGGCAGTCTGAAGCTCTCGGCTTGGCTGCTCCAATTCCATTGATTGTTAGGACACCAGGTCTCCCATCTACCAGAAAAGTTTACAATAGTAAGTGGAAGAGTTTTTGTATCTGGGCTTCTCAGAGGAATTTAGATCCTTTTACAGCTCTCGTTCAAGTGGTCCTCGAGTTCTTAGCGCACATTTTCCAGCAAGGTGCTAGCTCATTTACAGTGAAAGTTCAGCGGCCATTTCCAATTTCCATGTAGGTGAGAACATGGCGTCTTTAGCTTCCTCCAGACTCTGCAAAACCTTTATTAAAGGTACTTTTCTTTTAAGACCTCCAGTTACGGACCCTACACCTCCTTTGGGACCTTACCTTAGTTTTGCAAGCTTTAGTTGCACCACCCTTTGAGCCTGCTGCTTCTATGGACTTTAAATTTTTGTCCTGGAAGACATATTTCCTAGTGGCTGTTCCCTCTGCTAGGAGAGTGTCAGAACTTCAGGCATTATCTGTCAAACCTCCGTATATGATTTTTCATAAAGACAGGATTTCACTTCGTACTAATCCTTTTTTGCCCAAAGTGGCTTCAGAAACAAATATCAATCAGTCAATAAATGTACCTTTCTTTCCAAATTTTCAGAACGGGGAATAATAAACTGCATTTGTTAGATGTGCATAGACAACTATGTTTCTGCTTGCACAGGACTAAGGCCTATCACATGTCTGACCAGTTGTTTTTGTCCTTTGCTAGGCCCTCTCTGGGAAAACCACTTTCTAAGGTAACTATTGCCAAGTGGATTTCTCTTTGCATTTTTCAGGTTTACAAAGGCAAAGGTATGTCTCTTCTGGGTAGGGTACATGCCCATTCTACCAGGTCTATGGCTACATCAGCTGCCTTTTGGTCCAGAGTGTCCTTGGACAATATTTGTTCGGTAGCTACTTGTTCCTCATCTCACACACTCATTTCTCGTTATAAATTGGATATGGTTTCTAGAGGGAGAGCATCCTTTGGCTCTGTGGTGCTCCAGAATATCCTTCATGAGGGCCACCCAAGGTTTTTGGTAGCTGGGGACTCAGTCCCACAGGTTGATGATCAAATGAAGTTAACTACTTCAGATGAAGAAGATATGTACTCACCATAATGTTCCATCTGAGTAGTTAGACTTCATTTGTCATCCACCGTCCCTCCCTCATTCCCCCTTATCATCTCTTGCTATTTCTCTGCTTTGGCAGATAGGAGAGAAAGTCATTATGGCTCTCCTGTTTCCAGTTTATTTTGTTATTGAAGGTTTTCTGCATCAGGTTTATGTAGGGTATGGCAAACTCCATCTGAGGGAAGGAAGGAAATGCAGGGGTATTATGGGTAAGGGAGGAGCTTGGAGCTCGGCTCAGAAGCTGGTAAATCTGCCGTGTCAGATCCGATGTGGATCCAAAGACCCACAGGTTGATGACAAATAAAGTCTAACTACTCAGAAGGAACGTTATGGTGAGTACATAACTTCTTTGTTTGTAGGTATTACATTTTGGATCAGTAGTATGAAAGGAAGGGTAATACTGAAGAAGAATAAAAAGTATAGGTTATGTTAAAAAAACAGAGGATAAATTAAATAAAGAGCAGTAGAGAAGAATCAGTGTGGAGGTAAGGTGATGCAAGATTGTAAAGTGTTTGGGTGAATGTTGTTGGATAATGAGGTAGTAGCAGGGATTGGTGAAGATAGTTGGAAGAAAAGGGGAATAGGAATGAGGAAGGGGAAAAAGGTAATTCATTAATAATAAAGTTCCTCCAAAAGGCTGCCAGTTGCAAAATGACTAATCCTCATTGCGCCTTTCTTGCCCCGACAGGTGTGGTTTTCCTTTCTGTGGCCTTTTCTGAAGTACCCTCCCTGGGTTCTGGATCTAATTCCAGATCTGATTTCTCATTTGGCGGGTTTGGAACTGCCTGATCTTCAGATGCCCAAGTTAACCACATGGTTCTTCCAGTTTCCTTGATGGCCAGAGATCCCAAGCATTCAGACAGATTGGTCCACATTTTGTCCTCCTCTCAGAAGCTGTCTGCTTGCATAGTCTAGGTTAACAAGAAGAGATGCTTCTCTTGATTTTCTTGCTGACTTGTGCCATTCAGGATCCACTTATTCTGCTGTTAAGGTACAATTGGCAGGGATTTCTAACTTTCACATTGGTAGAGATAATACGCCAGTAGTGGCTTTAAAGGTTTCTCAGCCATTTCTCAAGGGCATTTTTATTGCAGTCTCCTGTACAGGACCCTGTTCCTCTGTGGGATCTGCCTTTAAGCTCAAGTGCTTGCTGGATTTCCTTTTGAACCATCAGTGGAGGTTTCCTTGAAACTGTTGTCTTGGAAGACTGTGCATGCTGGTTGTTACTTCAGCCTGGCGTGTGACAGAGCCATTCACTTGCCAGTGTTTTTCTTCAAATTTTCTAATAAAGGCGAATATCTGATTCATTGTTTCAATGTTCATAGGCAATTGAGATTTTATCTGGATAGGACCAAGTCCTTCAGAAAGTCCAACCAGTTTTTTTGTCTCTTTCTCTAAAGCCCAGTTGGAAAAGTGAGTACCTAAGCCTACTCTATCTAAGTGGCTATCTGATTGTATTTCATTTCTATACAGTTTGAAAGGGAAGGTTTTGCCTTGCAAACCAAAGGGTCGTTTTACTAGAGCTATTGCTACCTTTACAGCCTTCCTCTGTTGAGTGGCTATGGATGACATTTGTGCTGCTGCTACTTGGGTAGGTTCTCATACCTTTTGTGTACCACTACATGTTGGATATTCACTCAAGGTCTAGAGCCTCTTTTCGTTCCACCATATTCTGCAATATGCTCCCTAGGGTGTAATGTGGCTGGGGACTGTGCTGCACAGGTTAAAGACGGATGGAAAACACATCAGGTAGAAAGTAATGTACTTACTTCTTCCCCCAGAGGCAGAGGGTGACAGAATGGACGCCGGCACAGAGGCAGGAGGGGTCCGAGGAATTTTGGGTCTCAAGAAACTTTCTTGGACAGACCCGGACAGCAACCCTGAGGGGTGGCCCAACTGCTGTACTCTGGCAGTCGGGGATCGATTGTCCTTGCACCTGGTGGCATGGGAGTCCATAACATCAGACTGCTGGGTGCTTTAGATCATATCCAGAGGATACTCTGTCCCCTTTGTGGGTCCACCTAAATTTCCCAAACACCTCCCGGACATACCACCCACGCAAAGGGAGGCAGCAGCACAGGAAATTTCCAAGCTGCTAGAAAAACAAGCCATCAAAATCGTCCCCCCAGATTAGTCCGGATTGGGCTTTTACTCCAGGTTCTTTTAGGTGACAAAGAAAATGGGGGACTGAAGGCCCATTCTGGACCTATCTACCCTGAACCTGTCAGTTGCCAAAGAGAAGTTCCAGATAGTCATACTACAGTCCATCATGCCGTACCTGCAAGAGAGCGACTGGATGTGCTCGTTAGACCTCCAGGATGCTTACTATCACATAAAAATGCACAGAAGCTTCAGGAGGTTCCTCCACTTCTGGCTAGGAGTCAATCATTACCAATTTCGAGCCCTAGCCTTTGGTCTTACTACAGCCCCTAGGGTGTTTACCAAAGTGATGGCGGTAGTAGTGGCTCACCTGAGGCTTCAGGGCATTCAGGTCTTATCCGTACCTGGACAATTGGCTCCTCACTGCTCGCACCAGGCGTTTACTCTCCCAAACCAGGGGTTATTTCTTGATCCTTGCCCTGCAGTTGGGGATCACAATCAATGCATCCAAATCACTCCTAGATCCTGTACAGGTGATAGACTTCATTGATGCTAGGATAGATGGTTTACAATGCAAAATCTTCCTGACCTCTGAGACAGTACAAAACCTGAGGATGCTTGTCTCTCTAATCTACCATTCTCCTCTTCCAAAGGCGGAATCAGTGTTGAGGGCCTTAGGTTCAATGGCAACGACCATAATTCTTCTCCCGTGTGCCCGGTTACATATGAGAATCATCTGGGTCACTGCTGGTTTTTCATAAGGGGTGCGTAGCCACACATAAATTTGAGCTAGGCTTATAAATGCCTTAGGGCAGATAGCCTGAGAATTCTAAGTGGACGCTAGCTGTACAGTGGTCCCTGTTGGAACTTCCATTGTCGTATCCGATACAACTCAGTCGAGTCTGTCAGTCATCCCTCATATGGTGGATGTTTTCTTCGGACATTTTGGAGGGATGACCCTTTGTTCCAGCCCCGGCCCAAGCCACAATGACCACGGATGCTTCCCAACTCGGGTGGGGCATTGTCCGGGCAGGACAATCCAAGGCCTGTGGTTCCCTGTAGAGACCAGCTTGCACGTAAATGTTCTAGAGATTAGGGTGGTCCTTTTAGCTTTGGAGGCCCTTCATGCCTTTCTTCCTCTGGGAACTATTGCAATTCAGTCAGACAGCATGTCAGTGGTCTGGTATATCAACAAACAGGGAGAGACCAGTTCGTACCCCCTTTGTCACGAGGCCATGAGTGTGTGGGAATGGGAGATCGCCACCGTTCGTTTTCTCATCGCAATGCACATTCCGGGACGGTCCAACATCCTAGCGGACAGGTTAAGTCGGACTATTCTGATGCCTTATGAGTGGTCTCTGAATCTTTCAGTAGCAGAACAGATCTTCCTGGAGTGGGGTCAGCTTTGCTGCGATCTCTTTGCATCTCCTTCCAATGTGAAGTGCAGCGAGTTTTTCGCTTTGAATCCCCTGCCAGGGGAGTTTCCCAGAGATGCTCTAGTCCATGCTTGGCCTCCCGGTCTTCTGTATGCTTACCTTCCAGTACCTCTTATTCTGAGGTTTCTACAGAAAGCTTGCCGACTGGGGAGCAAAGTGATCCTCATTGCCCCGTCTTGGCCTCGCCAGCTATTGTTTTCCTTCCTTTGGTCTTATCTTCTGGCTCCGCCCTGGATCTTGGATCTCATTCAGGATCTGATTTCACACCCATCGGGGGTTCATCATCCGAACCTGGACAGTTTGAAGCTTACAGCTTGGCTGCTCCAGTTCCCATGATCATTAGGACTCCTGGATTATCCTCTTCAGTGAGGTCTATTCTGGTGGCTGCACATAAATCTTCAACCAGGAAGGTTTATAGGTTTATCACAGTAAATGGAAATGTTTTTCCTTTTTGGCCTGTCAGTGGAGTTTAGACCCCTTCACGGCTCCTATTTCTGCCATTTTTTATTTTCTAGCTGATCTTTTTCAACACGGAGCTAGCTCTTCTACTGTCAAAGCCCAATTGGCTGCCATTTCTCATTTTCATGTGGGTGAGAATTCTGCTTCTCTAGCCTCCTCCAGACTTGTGTAAAGCCTTTATGAAAGGGACTTTTCTGTTACGCCCTCCTGTCAAGGATCCTGTTCCCCCATGGGACCTTACTATGGTTCTTCAAGCTCTTGTTGCTCCGCCTTTTGAACCTGCTGCAACCACAGATCTAAAATTCTTATCTTGGAAAACAGCATTTCTGTTGGCTATTACCTCTGCTAAAAGGGTTTCAGAACTGCAGGCCTTGTCCGTCAAAGTTCCTTATATGATTTTCCACAAAGATAGGGCCTCCCTTCGGACCAATCCCTCTTTTCTTCCCAAGATGGCATCACCAGTTAATATCAATCAGACCATCAATTTACTTCCTAATTTTGCTATCAAAATGGAATACAAACTGCACTTGCTGGATGTTCATAGACAGTTACAATTGTGTTTACACCGGGCAAAAAATTTTCGCAAATCCAATCAACTGTTTGCATCCTTCTGTAAACCTATCTCCAAGGTCACTATTGCTAGGTGGATTTCTTCATGCATCCTTCAGGTCTATAAGGACAGAAGCATGTCTCCTCCAGGTCAGGTGAAAGCTCATTTCACTAGGTCCATGGCTACATCTGCGGCCTTTTGGTCTAGAGTCTCTTCGGATGATATTTGCTCTGCAGCTACTTGGTCCTCATGTCATACATTTATTTCTTATTACAAATTGGATTTGACTTCCAGAAGGAGAGCATCCTTTGGTTTCGCAGTGCTCCAGAATATCCTTCCATGAGGGCCACCCAGGAGTTTAGTAGCTCGGGACTCTGTCCCACAGATTGAAGACCAAATGAAGTAAACTACTTCAGGTAAAAAGTTATGTACTCACCATAACAATCCATTTGATTAGTTCTACTTCATTTGTCTTCAACCATCCCTCCCTCTTTCCCCCGGACCTTGTCATGTGAACAGCCTGCGGGCTGCAGTTATAAGTCATAAGTATTTTTCAGGTCGGGTTACCAGTATAAGGAAGCGCAAACTCAATCTGGGGTTGGATGTGTTATGGGTAATGGGAGGAGCTTGGAGCAGATGCTAGTGAGTTTGCCAGCTCAGATCCGATACTGTTGAAGACAAATGAAGTAGAACTACTCAGATGGAATGTTTTCTCTCCACTAGAACAGTAGCTTACTGTACTGTGGTGGTTGCACTTTCAGAAACTTTTATCTGACCCTGGAAAAGATTGCTGCAGTCTCCAATCCATTGATGTCATCAAGGCCAATGAATAGAGGTAGTTTTCTGGCCAATTCCCTCCCCAAACAGACATCACCATGACCGTCCTAAAAACCCACACATGCTGTGATGTCACAGCTCCCTGTCCCTGGTCCTTCCCCTACCCATGCAGAAAGTAAAGGCTAGAACAAGGAAACAGCAATACATGAATCAAGTCTCCTGCTGTGAGCTGTCAGTCATAGCAGGTAATAGCTCAAATTACCCTTAACACTTTGACAGCTAGAGAAGTTAGGTGTGAAGGGGGATGGGAGACGAGTCAAAGTAGTACAAGTCAGGCTTCACAAAGACTGCAATTTAGCCATTCTAAAAAGAAGCAGCAGTAAAAAGCACTTTGAAAGTCTGTTCTGTGGCATTTGCACTGTTTGTGTTTTAGTAGTCACTGAATGGCATGAAATGTTACATAAAACTAACTGAATGAAAGACAGTAGTATATGCATGTAAAATCAGTGCAGTGACAGGAATTTTAGGGAGAAAGAGGCCTGTGTGATGTAATTTTTTTACAGACAAGGACTGCATTGTGGGATACCTAGTGGTAGCCTAAACAGTCAGAATTTTTTCAAGAATCCAGACCCCATGTGGTCAGACTCAGAAATTACATATAAAAATGTTTAGAAACTGTAAATAGTCCCAGAGTGGTGTTAAAATGTAGGAAACACCAAACCATGATGAAATAAACATTTTTTTTGAGTCTGTGGGTGTGGCTCTCCTTTAAGAAGAGGAAGCAGATATGGTGAATGGTTCTTGTTGTCAAGTCCAAGACAGAATATGGAATGTTGTCTCTCTCTAAGAGACCTCTCAAATTAATATCTCAAATATTACTGTTGGGATAGATTGCAGAATGACATAATTTCTTATAATCTGACTCTATCCCAGATGAAACCCCCCACTGCTGGAATCTGGCTGTATTTAGCATCTACCTGTGAAAATCCATAGACCTCAGATCTTTGGCAGATGCTGGAGGTCATAAAACATTGCATTCCTTCACATTCAAAACTAGTAATCACTTCACACTAAAAAAATACATAAGGTTTCCTAGTTTTAGACATTGTGTCTCCTTGCTGCATTGAAAACTGAAAGATATCATCTTTTATGGCATAGCTGTAAAGTAATGTAATGTCAGCTATTTTTCTGAAGTTAACCTCCAGTATTCCAGTTTCCACTGTTAAAATATATACATTTAAACAGATACAATAGTGCATGTACATTTCTGTTCTGTTCCAATAGGTCGCACTGTGGTTGCATGTTAAGCACAAGCATTTTATAAAATATATTTTCAACACACGTCTATACAAACCTAGTTTGATATACACATGACATACAGTTCTAATACAGTTATAACACACGCATCTTATATGAATCGTGTTGATATTCACAAATGACATGTAATTATTTACAGAATTCCAGATAGCTGGGCTGGCAGAATCTCCGTTATTGTGGGAGTACTTCTTTCAAATCTGCTTTATTAATGTCACCAGCTGTCACTTTTACAAAGTCAGGATATTTGCTCTGCAGCAAACCCATGTGATTGCATAGTTTATTTAAAGCCTCAGTGGTATTAGCACTAGGTGGTATATACACCAGCTCCCTGGGTAAGTAAAGTGGTCTCCGTTTAATGGACAGGAACTCTTAAGTTCTCGCAGCAGTGTAATAGTATGATTTCACAGTTGCTGCACCATCTTTTGTTAACATGGATGCAAACTCCACCTCCTCTGGCCTTTTCACACAGTGTATGTTTTCTGTCTGCACAAAACCGTGTAAAATTCACTAAGTTTACTGCACTATCATTTATTTTGTCATGCAGACATATCTCAGTAATCAAAAATAAAACAAGTATTTCTCACATTGTTCCTGTTGGAGAACTATATACTATGAGGGTAGCCCTGTTTCAGAGTTGCAGCTCCTTGTCTTGGCATTTCCTTCAGTATCAATGGAAAGCACTCCCCCTTCACCAGAAACTTCATATTTAGATTTAGAAAGTGAGGACTTATTCTTTCCAGATTTTCTTACTTATGATGGAGAAGAAACCATTTCTTTTGATCTCTTCCCCAGGGGATATCTCTTTTTAAATTTTATGTGGGAGTAGTTCATGTGGGGCTTCAAGGTGGTCTTGGAGTCCAGTATACATTTTCCAGACTTTCTGTGCAGAGTGGAAACCAAGACTTCATGGGTCCCTAAAGGTCTTCCAGTACTGCAAGGAAACATTTGAGTCAGTGTTCTAGGGGGCCTTACTCCCACCCACCTGCCCTTACAAAACCAGAGAGATTCTGCACTGTCCAAGAATACTATAAGTTGTTGTTGTTTGTCTTTTCGGCTTTTCCCGGTTAGGGCTCGCCACAGCAGAACTCCGGTCTGCTAATGATTGGCAGTAGATTTTTATGGTGCCGAGTTGCCAGCCCGAAACCCAACCTACAGTGAAGGCACGCCCATTCACACATGTCTTTCGGAGGCCACTCGACCACGGGGAGGACATGCACACTCCACACAGAAGGCACTCCAGCTGAGAATCGAGCAGGAAAACCTCTTGCTGTGAGGCAACAACACTACCGCTGTACCACCGCTGCTTAACAGTATAAAAATACACTACCAGACCTTATCATTAATGTCTGTAAAGGCTGCTAGGGGTCTAAACTGGTGCTAGGACATGGTACACTCCTCGATGATGTGGGGAATGAAGCTGAAGACTACCTTGTAAGTAAAGCGTGTACACTTATTCTCCTTCTGTGTTTAGATCAGTTAAATGCACATAATTATCAACCTGAGGTCCTCAAGTGAGTTGACGGCATGGCTTCAGAAATTCCAGATGAGTCATTAAAAGAAATAGTGTTTACATTAATCCAAACTAATTTTCAGGTGGATAAGTATAACATTAATTTTAGTGGGCAGCAACTGGTACCTTAACTAGAAGGCATAAATGGCTCAAACTTCAGCCTCTGGGGGGAGGACATGTAGAGTCAGCTGCTAGATGTACCCCTAAATAAGGACTTGTCTTGCTTTTTAGTCCACTCTCACAAAATACTTTCAGACATGTGGAGGAGAAGAGCAAGATCATGGAGTCTAAAGCAGTGATGTTGCTCGCTCATTCCAAGATACAACAGGAATTCTCAGCTAAACAGTGGTCCTTTTATAGGTAGTGAGCCAGGATATGTCAGTTCAGTCAAAGACTGTCAAGAAAAAGTGGGCCTATAGAAGTGGCAAGGGTAGGCTAGGTAATAGAGGAGTGCAAGTCTCCAATTTTCCTTTGGAATCTAGTAGCCAATATCTGTTCCCACACCACTCCCTCTGTCATTTTCATCCCCTTCCCTATTTCCCAGGGGGAGGGTGGAAAGAGGTTTTCACATTTCAAACAGAAATTGAGTCTGCTTGACTACTGAACAGTGATTTAAGGGGATTATATCAGATAGATTAGTTAGAATTCCGGACAGTAAGACCAGGACCACCTCAGTCTACCAGTACTTGAACCAGCATATTTTTTTTTGGACTGTGAATAGACTTTTTTGAGAGAGAGATAGGAAAATAATTTACTACAGATTCTTAATAGTTCATACAAAGATGATTAATAGAGGTGAGTGTTGGATCTGTGTAGGATATACAAATTCCTAAGGGCAACCAAGTTCAAGATGCTGACCTTTCAGTCTCTGTTTGCTTGTTTTGGTCCCAGACGTATTCTCTGTCACTTTGGACCCAAACGATGCTTGCCTCTACCGTAACTTCTACAAAGATCTGAAGCAGTGCTCAATTTCAGAGTGGACCATGATCCCTTATTTACTTCTATATCATTTATTTTTTTAGCATACCACAGGATATTCACAACATGTTTAACCCTTGTGCTCATGTACTTGAGAATAAAGGGATTGCACATATTCCCATATCCAGATGACTGCCTGATCTAATCTTCATAGGTAGAAGGGGGCCAAAGGTCATCGAAGTCCACTTTGCTCTGCTTGACCCATCTAGTTTTTTATCTTGAAGAACTTTATTTTTGTGGGAGCTCTGATTGTTACTAACAAGGTTTGGTTGTATTTTCACAAGGGCATAGTACTCAAGATGGTAGCTTAGTTAGCACATCTGGTTTAGAGGTTGCATTTGTCAACCAGAGGCATCCTCAGAATCCCAGGGCACATGTCTTCCTCCATACTGATTGCCCACCTAGCCAGACAGCATATGAGGAAAATCAAGTGGTACTTTAGGAGCCTTTGGCAGCAACACAGCTACATTCTGCACCATGTGATTTTCTTGTACTTCCATCAGCCAAGAATTCTCTTATTGGTCTCAAAAGGTAGAGCTCAACCATGACAGGCCTGTGGTAGTTGTGCATGATGAGTGCACACAAACCATGTATGTTTCATACTTTGCTTGGTGTGTATTTAGCACAGCGGAAAAGTTAGGGAGAGTAGAGCAAACCCATTATACACAGGAATATCAACTTGAAGTAGGCAATAGCCCTGCTCTGGCTTTAAGCGCATTCTTTTTTGCTTCTGATGTCAAGCACCCTGAGAGTGGTTAACGAAGACCTCTAAAATGATGTTTCCTGTAAACATCTAAGAGAGCATAAACTGCAGTCAGCTTTGCACTCTGGCAGTGATGGTCTGGGTGCCGGCTACTGAACTGGGAGTGCATCTCCAGACCTCTTATATTTCCTTCAGCCGAGAAAAGAGTGACAAACAGGCAGAATAGGGTGAGTGTGAAAGCTGGATTATGTTCTCTTTCATAAGGAGATGGTGCCTCCCACAGATAGACCTCTGTACATTACACAAGGGGTGCCGACTGTAGAAATCCCACTCCAGATTCCCTTGCAGAAAAGTATGGGGAGTGAATAATGTCAACATCCTTTGGGAAAGTTGCCTGCTGTATGGACTTTCAGCCCTACTTATACTCAAAGGTGCTTCAGCAGATCAGAATGAACAAGACTAAAGTTTGCCTCGCTATGACTAAAGCAACCATGGTTTTCATAGATATTGCAATGACAATGGAAATCCCTGTCCTACTATTGCAGCAATGAACACTCCTCACCCCAGACAGGAGATCTGTAGTACACCCCAACATAGAGTCTGAGATTGGTACTGGAATCCTCTCAGAGCAGTACCTTTCAAGGTTCACCTTTCAGACGTGATATTCTGCAAGCAAACAGAAACCCCATCTTAGACTCAAAGGCATTTTTTCCTTTTGGTGCTCAGAGAAGGAGCTTTCCCACAGAGTCCAAGGAACAGGAGATTCTTCAGTCTGTATCAGAGTTCTTTTCAGGTGCCCTTTGTTATACAGGGCATGCTATGAATGCCGCCTCCCGATGGGGTGGTTTGTGTTTTTGCTGTGGCACTTTTTCCAAGGATAAAGATTTATAACATCGATCCCTAAAGTGAATAAAGCACAGCTGTGTGAGGAATTTACAGTAACAGTAGGTGTTATTAGAGGCCTCACTGTTGCAGTTTGTGCTTCTACAATTTTCCCTCCTTAGGGTTGGCTGCATGTCCTCTAGGCAGAAGTGTTTGAACCTTATTTGCATTTCTCTAGAAAGCTGTTTCATGTTCACAAGTAGGTAAGTCTTAAAGGAGTCTGTGCTGCTAACTTTCAGCTTGAGTCAGTACTGAGCATGAACAGGCTGACAGACCAGAAATGATCGAAAAGTTGTCCAAGCATCTCATCTCATTAGAAGGATCCACTAAAGCTTGAGAAGTCAGATTGAAAGTTGAGAATATCCAACTCTGGATAAATTCTGTGGGAAAAGAGTGGTACTGCAGCAGTGTCAGTGAACCCTCCTACTCAGATATTTACCATTTGGTGGGGTGTTAACACAACTGCACTTTTTTGTGGCATTACTTAAGCCATTAATGTCACAGTGTGACTACTGTAGAATTGCAAATAATGTATAATTGTATGTGTAACTGTAATCATTTAAAATGTATATTTTGCTTAACAGTGATATACTGTGACTAATGTGTGTTATTTTGATCTGTAAATTCTTGATCCCTGGGCTGAGCCTATAAATGGTTAGCTGGATTAGTGCTGTACCCATGATCAGTGTATGCAAATAAAATAAATAAATACATCTAATTATCAAAACTGTATTCTGTCTAATAAACCTATACTTTTAGGTACAGCTGTTAAATCTCTTTGTCTCCAAACAAAAATTGTAAATTGCGACTGTTAAATCCATTACGGTCTATACTTTAAATATGTTTATTCTTCTAGTTTTTCTCTCTCTGCATGTTTCTGGCACTTGGCTTTGGGTCATTTAAGATACCGGTTATCAGATGGTCAGGTAGCAAGTTGGTACTACCTAAGGAGAGGGATTTTAGTCACAGTGGTACCAGTGTTGCGACATTTGCTGGTAGAAGATGATGTCCATTTAACATCTTAATGGCCATCATCACTGGTGGCAGGTGGGATTTAAATACCTCACCAGCTTCTTCTCTCTCAGCTCCAGATCATTCAGTCTATCTTTAACCAACCTTCCTACTGTCCTACTCTTATGTCTCTCATCTCCCAGTGTTCACCTGCTAGACCTGTCTGGAGCTCCAGCCAAGACCTTCTACTAATCTACAAACCCAAGACTAAATTTGGGTGCAACCTCTATAGCAATAATCCCACCAAGGCCTGGAACAGCCTCCCACTAGAAATTAGGACCCTTAAGTAACTTAAACAATTTAAGGCAGCCACCAAAGAATACCTGCAGTGTCATTGGACTTGCCACTCTATTTGCCTTCCATAAACATTCTTCCAACCCTAACATCTACCCACTCACCCACCTATTTATTATCTAAACTCTCTCATATCTTACTATTCTCTGTAAGCACATTAATTAAATACTGTTTTGGGTAATGCATGTTTTTTATCTCTGCTGACAAGTCTATAATTTTTTATGCCTGTTGCCAAAGCTATAATTTTTGAAATAGTGAAATTTGTACAATAACGTATAAATGACAGAACAGTAAATTATTATTTTTTTTTTGCTACTGATTGTTTCTTGTAAATGATAATTTGTATAACTTGTGGAGCTTTTTTTCCCTGGGCCTTCACTGAAAAAGGGCTACTCAACTCAGTCAGACAAACCCAGTCAACAAATTTAAAATAAATAAATAAATACATTGTTTCTCAAAATGATAATTTGGATAGTAAGTCAGCTTGTAATGAAAACATCAGTATTATTTAAATGTGTTATTCAGATACTCATTTTTATTTATTTTAAATTTACATCTGATTATAATGCCAGGCTGAAACAGGCCAGTCTTTTCATGTAGCTTTGTATGAGGAAACTTCATCAGTTAATTTTTAAGACCTTTCATAGCAGGCAGTCAGAGAGATGGGCAGTTTGCTGTTGCTGGTAGCTGGGAACTCCTCCTATGAGAACCCTGCCAGAGATCCAAGTTCTTGTAGTATCAGCTGATTCCATGACATAGTGAGGTAAGGTTCTGTCTGTTACCTAGATGACCCATAACCAGTAAGCGACCTTGGTTGTGCTGGATGAGCCAGCAAGGGAGAATGGGAGTGAGTGGACAAAACTGGATTGCCTATCCAAAGGGAAGAGAGTTACAGACTTGATCTGCTTTCACAGTGACACCTGGTGGAGGCCAGGCATTACAGTATTCATCATATGAGTCTGAACATTTGCTGGACTCTGCCTGGCATCACTTATGCTTCATAGATATCTTTCACACATGTATAAAAGCACACATGTGCTTCTGGAATGGCATAACAAGCCCCTGTTTCAATGAGTGCACATGTCAAGAGAAAACGGCGATGTTAGAGAGTGCATCAGAAAAATAAAAAATGGTGGCTGCCTGGATTAGTGCCTCACTGCAACTTGCTTTCACTTCCAGAATATAAAATGAGCAGTAGTGGAAGGCTGCAGTTGTTACAAGTTGCAGGTAAAAGGAATAAAAAAACAAAGCTGTTGTTCTGTGTGACCCCTGTGCTTGAACATGCATGTGTTTCCTATCTTTGAGCTTAAGCGGAGAGAGAAGTTAAATGATGAGGTGAAGCATAAGCTAAAGCCTGCAGTCTCCAAGTTTACCATCCCAGATGGCTTCCACTATTTTTGCATTCATGTGCTGTCACTTAACTAGCAAATGATTGATTTTATGCTATTATCCACAAACACTGCAGAATGTCACAGGAAAATGCTCCCTGGGCAAGCACTTTTGAAAGGGGGCAAGTCCTGGATTTTGAGTTGTGCATCTTTAATGCAAATTTAGACAGTAGATCTGCCTGCCAGCACAAAGCAGGCTGTTTATTTCCCTGACAGTGGCTACTGGTTGAACTAGACTTGAGGTGGGTATTCTGTCAAATTCTCTGAGGCTTAGTCCCTTTGGTGAGGGTCAAGGAGCCTTCCACCTGTTACCTTTTGCGGTGGTCCCTCAGACATCTTCCCCATGGTACCAGACATCAAGAGACTCTATGTTTAGTAGCATATGGACAAGTAGGTGTTGAACACAACCTTAATGAATGGCATTTAACACTGGAGCAGGACCCCACTCTGGCATGCTCAAGTCCCCATCTTGTTTACTCTGTTGCTTGACCCCTAGTTCCTGTTTTCTATTTTCATGATGATCAATGTATCAAATGAAAGTGGGCCACCTGCTTCTGTTCCTGGCTGGAGGGGCATTTCCTTTCCCCTATAAGTCACGGAGTGCAACTCTAAAGTCCCTTCTTCAGGGGGCTGTCAAGGAAAGTGAGACTTATCTTTATCTTTGTTGGACATCTCAAGCCTAGAGAAGTCTTCCATGGATTGACCCATCTTACCATGCCCTTATTCAAAAATGTCTGAAACTATATTTCCCTGGTGGGTTTTGAAGGAAGACATTTTTATGACCTGGAAGTACCCATACCCTGAAGAGAACAGAGTAGCATCTCAGTATGAACAAGTATTCTAGAATAGATTCTAATGTTATCTCTTTAGGTTCTCACAGGTCCAAGAGACTACAGCATATATACATTGTGCTCTCAAACAAGGAGACCAAAAGCTTTGGGTAGAGTGAGCACTTCATTTCTCTTCTGTGCCACTTTGGATCTTATTACTGTTAACTATCTGCCTCATATTTCACAATACCAGATCTTTTTTTGCCAGCAATGATCTGTAGAATCTTGCAAAACTCTATGAATCTGAGATCAAGGATTCTGTGCTTTGATCCTTTTGATGGCTTCTTCACTGGGCTTCTGTGTATGTCACTGTTGTTTTAATTGAGTTAATGCCTTTCAGATATTCTTGCACTGGGTGGCATGACTTAGGCTTTTCTCTTAAAGAAAAGCTGTGGAAGGGTATTTTCTGTGTCCGTTTCTAAAGGAAGTGTCTTTGCTGGACTTAACTGAAGACTTGCAGAGGCATTAAAAACCATTGCCACATCCGTGCAGCCTTTAGCCTTTGTGGGAGAGTGCAACACCTGGGAAGAAGAAGCTGACTCAAAGACTAAGGAGTAAGGTTAAGATTAAAGTTGAGATATGTGGTCTTGATGTCCTTCAAGAATGCAACTGCAGTCATAACATGTGGGTTGTCCTGCCTCAGGCAGCCCTCGGTCGGCCAGATTCCAAAGTCTGGGTCCGACGTCGGCTGATGTCGCATTTCTCTCCGACGTCAGAGTCAGAGCGGCTGGAGTACATAAGCATCAGCCGACGCCATTTTCTTCAGTCTTTCTTGCCGCGGTGCGAAGCAGTTCGCAAGTGCCGTCGGTCAGCTCCTGTATTCTACGATACGAAGTCATCAAAAGCTAAGTACCCGTTGGGGACCTTTTCTTGCCTCAGCCGATGTCAGAAATTACTGAAAAAGTTAACAATTGTCTTTCTGTGGTAAACACCTCATAAGGATTTTCACACTTACTGTCTCCCTTGCTTGTGGCCCAGAACAAATACGTCTCGGCCTGTGTAGCCTGTGCTCGCTTCAACAAGCGCACTCTCAGGCGCGAGTTCGCTGAAGATTTTCGATAATTTTGCTTACACCATGCCGCCGGATCTTCCGACGCCAACGCCAAAAGCGAAAAGACGGGACCGACATCCTCGGCCCGATCTACCACCGACTCCATGCCAAAACCTAGCGAGTCGGTTCCCTCTGGGCGGTCTCTTCACCGCTCGAACCGAAGACACCGCAGTACACTCCGATTCCAGACATTACTCCGATGCCAGTTATAGATTTTCCTCCTGATACCGAAACCGAGGAAATGCCCAAGACCATTGCTGTAGACATGGTCACTCCTGCACGTGGAGCTACCAGGCCCTCTATGGCCATGTCTATTAAGGCCTACACTAGGGCTAAGGCAGCCAGCAAAACAAAGCATATTACTTCTAAACCCTTACCTCAGCCGACTCCAGAGACACAAATTATGTCCATGGCTGCTGATTTGATTTCCATGATCAGAGGTTCACAGGCCCATCCTGAGAGAGGATCCCAGCCTCCTCCTGATAAAAGGCCCCGGGTTGAACCCTCTGACCCTACACATTCAGATGAAGATTCTGAGGGGTCTGTCCACTCTGATAGCCAGGAAGAGCTCTTCCAGACCTTTGAGGACTCTGATGCAGAAGATTCCATCCCCTCGGCCTCCCCTCCTGAGGATATTTCTTTTGGGGAAGTTCTGCACACCATGAGGGAACTTTTCAAGTGGCAAGGTCAGGAATATTCTGATTCTAGGAAACGCCTTAGGACTTTCCTTAAGAAGCCTCAGCACAGGCCCTTAGCTATTCCTCCTGTACTTGATGTTCTGGATGATTTGTATTCTGACTCTAGTGCTACCCCTGATTCTCTCCCTCCTGCTCCAGCCAAGCCAGACAGGTATTACAGGGTCCCAGAAACTCATTCCCATTTATTCAGGGCCCACACTGCTGATTTGGAAACTATTTCACAGGGGCCTAAAGGAGTTTCAGCCTCCACCTCAAAAAATCCTTTGCCCTCCAACAGGGAAGCTAGGTCATTAGAGAGATTGGGCAAAAAGGTTTACACATCCACTACCTTATCTATGAGAGCTTTAAATTGCCTTTTCCATATGTTGCAATATCAGGATTATCTGTTAGAAGATTTACAAAAAACATTAGCCACTCCTGAGCCTTTAGACAGGAAGACTTTGCAGGAAGCTGTACATAACACTCAGCAAGTAAGCAGTCACTTCCTGCAGTGTGGATATGATGCACTGGAAGCTTCATGTAGGGCGGCTATGACAGGGGCAGTCATTCGTAGACATGCTTGGTTAAAAGATCAACCTCTACCAGATCATGTAAAAGCAAAACTTCTGGATGCACCTTTGGAAAAGAACAAGCTTTTTGGTGCAAATGCTAAGGATGTGTTAAAGACCATCGAAGAAAAAGCAAAATCAGTCCAGACTGTGAAAGATTTCCTCCAGGTTCGACCCCCCAGATTCAGTAGGAATTGGCCTTCAAAAAACTTTTCCTTTCCTAATCCAGAAAAGTTTCAAAGGGGTAAGAACAGACGTGGCCGAGGAAGAGGCCAATACAGAGGCCCTTACAGGGGACGACAATGGCAGCCAGGAAACCAAAGAAGTGACGCAGGGGTTTCACCTGCCCCACAACCACAATCTCAATGACTTTCCTCTACTACCGCCTACCAGGGAACAACTGGAAGCTCCCTTGGGCGGGAAATTATCTCTGTTTGCAGAGAACTGGCACAGACTGACAAAGGACAAATTGATTTTGGACATTATAGACTGAGGGTACAGGTTTCATTTTCATACCTTACCAAGAAAACAAGGCATGCCAAACCTGCCACAAAATCAGAGGGCAGAGGCTATCAAGCAAATCACTTTGCTGATTCGGATGAAAGCAATAGAAAGAGTTCCACAACAAGAACAAGACCAGGGGTTCCTTGTTCCAAGAAAAGAATCTCAATGGAGACCAATACTGGACTTGTCCGCATTAAACACCTTTCTCATAGTACCAAAGTTCAAAATGCTGACTCTACAGCAACTCCTTCCCATGCTGGGTAAGGGGTCGTGGCTGATTACTCTGGACCTCAAGGAGGCATACCTGCATGTCCCTATCAGACACAGCTGCAGAAGATACCTCAGATTTCTTGCAGGGCCAGAGCATTATCAATTCTCAGCATTGCCATTTGGCTTATCTACTGCGCCCAGAGTATTTACAAAATGCCTGGCTTCAGTAATTGCTCATTGCAGGCTCCAGGGTATACAAATTTACCCGTACCTGGACGACTGCCTCATACAAGCGGACGACAAATTGATGTTGACAACAAACCTGGATTATGTCATACGATTACTTCAAGCTCTGGGATACACAGTCAACTTCCAAAAGTCAAGACTGCAGCCATCCCAGCAAATAATCTTCTTAGGAGCCAAACTAGACACAGCATCTCAGATGGCTTACCTGACAGAAGACAAGCAAGAGAAGTTAACTCATTACTTCAAAGGTCTAGCAAAACTCACCCAGATGACTGCAAGGAGATTCCTACAGGCCCTGGGTTACATGGCATCCTGCATTCTCCTGGTTCCATTCGCAAGACTACACATGAGAAAGCTTCAATGGTACCTAAAAAGCATTTGGTCTCAACACAGCAACGACTTGGAGACAATCATACCACTCATTCCATGCCTACAAAAGGAATTCCTATGGTGGGCCTCGGTGAGCCAGGCAAACACAGGTATGTCATTCAAAAAACCACAGATAACACAGACCATGACTACACGCCTCAGACCTTGGATGGGGCACATGGAAGGCAGGTGTATACAAGCACAATGGTCTCCAAAGGAAACACATCTGCATATAAACCAAAAGGAAATGCTGGCAGTAATGCATGCCATCGAGGCCTTTCAACACCAACTCCAGCAAGGCCATTTAATGATACGGACAGACAACACCACTGTGATGTGGTACATAAACAAGCAAGGGGGCACCCACTCTTACCCTCTTTGTAGACTGACAATGCAGCTTTGGGAGAAATCACTGAGCCTAAACATCCAGTTACAATCCCAGTTTGTTCCAGGAAAAGACAATGTGTTGGCGGACAGCCTAAGCAGGAATTTCACAGATCCACACGAGTGGAGGTTACATCCGAACGCCTTCAGACAACTCACTTCGACATGGGGCAAGCCAGAAGTGGACCTATTTGCCTCTCACCTCAACCATCTTCTACCAAAATTCTGCACAAGGACATACCATCCAAAAGCTTGGAAAACAGATGCCCTCTCATTCAACTGGAACTCCCTTGCAATCTATGCATTCCCACCTCTGCCACTGATGACCTCAGTATTACTAAAGATCAAAGCAGAGAAACCCAAGGGAATCATAATAGCTCCGGACTGGCCAAGACAACACTGGTACCCACTACTACGGAGCATATGTCACACCAGGAGGTGGGCCCTTCCCCAGTGGCCTCTACTTTTGACTCAACACAATTTCGAAACACTGCATCCAAATCTTCAGACACTGCAGCTAACAGCCTGGGAGATCCCATAAATAACTTCAGCTTATCTCTCCAAGGAAGTTCAGCGGATACTAACAGAGGCTCGAAGACCATCCACCAGAAAGGTTTACTTAGCAAAGTGGAAAAGATTCAGCATTTGGAATACCAGCAAGGGACATGATGCATCATTGCTGAACATCCCACTCATCTTGGAATATTTGGCAGATATGTTAAAGAACGGCCTCTCATATTCTTCCATAAAGATACATGCATCTGCTATTTCAGCTAGATACAACACTGATCCTCCTGTTTTTTTCACCCCTTACTAAGGCAATTCCTCAGGGAATCAAGAACATTAAGCCACCAAGAAAGGCCCGGTGCCAGCCTGGGACCTCAATTTTGTCTTAGAAAAACTGACCCTACCTCCTTTTGAGCCAGCAGCTTCAGTTGACTTGCAATTTCTCTCATGGAAGACAGCTTTCCTGTTGGCAATTACCTCAGCAAGAAGGATTTCGGAGCTACAGGCCCTAATGGCAATACCACCCTTTATTATTTTTCACAGAGACAGGGTCTCATTAAGGATCAACCCTACTTTTATGCCAAAGGTGGTATCTAGGGTTTCTTTAAATCAAGCCATTCATCTGCCTGCTTTCTTCCCCAATCCTGAGAATAAGGGGGAAAGACTGTTGCATACCTTGGACATTCACAGACAACTTCGATACTACCTGGACAGAACCAAGGCCAGTAGGAAGTCTGAACAACTTTTTGTAGCTTACGCCCCTGCAGTCCAAGGAAAAGCAATTTCAAAACAGACTATTTCTAAATGGATTGGACATTGCATCAGATTCTGTTATTCCTTTCATGGAAAGACTGTTCCAGCCAATGTCAGACCACATTCCACCAGAGCTACAGCCACCTCTACAGCATTCTTAAGAGGGGTGCCTATCAAGGACATTCTAGAAGCTGCTACATGGAGCTCCGTGCATACATTCTCCAAACACTACAATCTCCCTCTATACTCCAGATCCAGAGCAGGCTTTGCTTCGGCAGTCCTGCAAGGTTTGATTGCCACACCATCTTTTTCCTAGAGCATTCCTCCTCCCCCGGCTAAGCTATGGTATTCTACCCACATGTTATGACTGCAGTTGCATTCTTGAAGGACATAGTACAGTTTTGTACCTACCATAAATGTAGATGTCCGATAGACATGCAACTGCAGTCTCCCTCCATACCCCTCTATGCCTAGGGTCCACTCCTATCCCTGTTACTCTTAGCTGGGGATATCTGTTATGGTGTATTTGTTTTATTGCTCATTTATTTGTTTGGAATCTTGTTTTTGTCTTCCAATTTGATTACAGCCTTCCTTGGAGGGCACCTGGCATCTGGGGCAAGAAACACTGAAGAAAATGGCGTCAGCTGATGCTTATGTACTCCAGCCGCTCTGACATCGGAGAGAAGTGCGACATCAGCTGACGTCGGACCCAGACTTTGGAATCCGGCCGACCGAGGGCTGCCTGAGGCAGGACAACCCACATGTTATGACTGCAGTTGCATGTCTATCGGACATCTACATTTATGGTAGGTACAAAACTGTACTTTCCTCTGACATCCCTGCTACTTCTTGGAGGTAGAACCTACAGGGCACTGTACAGTATTGCTGAGCACCCATCAAGACCGAAAGAATTTATTTCAACTTTGAGGCTCGTCAACAAGGACGCTGGATTCTGTACATGGCCAGAGTTGTCTAGTATGTCAGTTCTTATGATGTTTCCCATCAAGAAAGCTGCTTCAGGACTTTGGTAGTCGTCGAAGATCTCAAGGAGAGCAGGTTCAGACTGTACTCCACAAATAGTTTTCTGTGGCTGCTCCTCCTTTGGAAAGAAGAGGGAATCTGTTCATGCCTGCTTAGCATTAAGGACTGAGGGAGTTTCATCTCCCTAAAGATCTCAACTATTTCAGTGGTCACATCTGGTATATAAGGATGTCCTTGCTTAGAGCAATGATGCAGTATTCGAAAACCAGATAACTTCGACATCCAGATGGGTTACCAAAGCCAAAACCTTTTGTAGTGCCTTACTTCCAATATATGACCCAAATCCTTTTGGCTTAAGTATATGTAAGTGGCTGTAAGAGCGTAAAACCCCAGATTCTTTCTTTGCTGGTCTGAATGCAAGTCCTTCATCTGTCAGTCTGTTCTGCTAGTGGTATTTGGTATTGCTGGCATTCACTGATTCATATAAGTGCTCAGCTGGTTAACTAGTGTTGGTGTTTGGTACTTTGTTAGATATCAGCTAGGAGGAGAAAGTATGATTGTGGTCAGCAGATTTAATACAAGGATCTCCACTTCCACTGCCTCTTTTGTTTAAATGCAGAGCATGATTATAAAAATTGTATAATTTGTCAGTCCTTTGTACTTAAAATCTTACGGACATGACTTTCTTTCCTCAGTATGTACTTGGAAACCCTGTGCCTTAAAAGCCTCACCCAGGCTAAGATGACATACCCTACCATTCCTGACATCCCTCCTGTACCAAAGAAGAAATTTAAGAGGCCTAGGCCCAATTTTATGCCTGTTCAGTGGGTGCATCCATGTCAGAGACTGACTGAAGTCTTGGAACCCTCAGTGTGCCTCATGCCTTCTCAGATGGCTACTACCACAGCTTCTCCAGAGGCCAGTATGACATCTGAGGTTCAGACCTCTGAAACAACTGATGCTTCCAACACTGGTGAGTTGGGTGGAATGCAGTATAATTCTCTATGAAGGACCCAAAGTTGTACTTAAAATTTTAGTTACAGAGGAAATACCAGTGTCTCTTATTGAGGTACATCAAGAGTTGGAACCTCAGTGTCTTGGAAAAGTGAAAGCGGACATCACACCTACAAAGAGAAAACTAAAAATTCCTCTTCCCAGACATCCAAGGAAAAGGAGTGGATGGATCTCTTCCATAATGGCACTCAAGCCACCATCTTTTGAATCATACTGCTACATCCCAAAAGAGACATTTAGAATAATCTTCTGAGGATGAGGAGGTGGATTCAGACTCTGAAAACCACTCCTTTGCCTACTATTCTTACATCCATTCTCCAGGCCAAGTGGACTTGCTAATGATTACCTTTTCCCTGATTCCCCTGTTGAATATGCTTAATTTGGGCAAACCATCTGTAACACAATGATACATTGTGAATAGGAATGAAAAAAGATTTCTGATATGCAAAAAAAGTATTAGAGGCAGGCATTCCTGTTCTGGTTCCTCCTGTCCTGGAGGCCTTTTTCATCTATTCCCACTGCTCCTGATTCTGTCATCAGCCCCTAAAAGGCCTTCATAGGTAAGTACTAGGCAACTGGTCTGCAAACTATTTCAAGCCAAGCCAAAAAAAAAAAGCTTTCCAAAATTTCCCTGTAGCCTTAAGGAGGGCAAGACAAGATAGATCAAGAGATAATTTGAAACTGCCCATCCAGTTATCTTGGTTTACTTTGAAGGTGCTAAGGGTGCTACTCTGCTTGACCTGTATTTGAAGTTTGTTCTAGAGGTGAGGGATACATTGGGATGAGAATCTTATCACACCCACCATGTACTGTTTATCTGTGGATGAAGGTTTACTTTCCTTAACTAAGTATTTGATGTATTGTTAGTTTATCGAAAGAATAGGAGATCAAATAATGTTGAATCTTTTATGGCACAAAAGGCTAGACCTAGATCTCCACAGAAAAGACTTTGAGTATAGAGAAAGGGCTGCCAGTCTCTCTTGATACCCAAGATTTTTGAGGCCACTGATCTCTTTAGTTATGAATCACTGAGGTCTCTGAAGTTGTGCTATATGTTTATAGATACATGCCAAAAGGTGTGTATATTCAATAATGGGTCTGATAAGATATGAGTAAAGGGGAATTAAAACTTCTTTGGATATAGTGGAGATGCCTCTGGAAATTAGATGGGCCAGATAAAAGGCTTTCCAAACTACTTTGGAGATGTGATGGGCAAGTAAGGAATTATCAACAAGAGTATGCAGATCCCTTACAGCAGTGCCTTATTGCATCTCCTGTACAGCAAGTGAAACTGTTTTGTTTACAAAAAGGAACTGTGCTGCATTTTTACATTTAATTTGAGACTGTTAATCTTGTACTGATTGTTAACATGGTCTAAGCAGTGTCCGAGCAATTGTGAGTCAGTTTAAGATCTAGTAACAGCACCAAATTTATAGTCACCTGCAAACGTAGTTAACCATAGGCCAGAAGTGCTGGCCTGAAGGTCTGAGAAATGTAGGCCAAATAGGAAAGGGCCTAAATGACCATTGTGGTACACCACTGGCAACTGTTTTGCTTTCAGAAGTGCATCTGCTTCTCTAACTACATGGGCTCTGTCAAACAACCAGTTAGCTACCTGTCACACAGTATAAGGATTTACAAGTTTGCCAGTAATGCTTGCATGGGAAATAATGTCAAAGGCCTGTGCCAGGTATAGATATGCTGTACGCACTGCATAACCACTATCCACTACTTTGGTTACTTTTTCAAAGAAATTAATGAAGTTAGAGGTAGGACCTTCCATTGATAAAGCCAAACTGATGAGTGTCCAGGGTTGAGAGATTTTCAATGTCTCTGTTAATGAAGTACCATAAAATGTGCTCCATAGCTTTATATATGAGGCTAGAAAGAAAAATGGGTCTATAGTTACCGGGGTCTGTGGTTGGGCCACCATTATTTGATGACATTACAGTACCTGTTTTCCACCCTTCAGGAGTGTAAACAGCAGAAAGGCTTATATTAAAGAGTTTAAGTAGGGACTCAAAAAGGCCATATTTGGCACTAATGGATCAGGCAACGTAGTATGTTGTTAGGACCCGTGGATACATTTTTTGTAGTTTTTGAAAGGGCTAAAAGAACTTGCTCCATAATAATTAAAGGGGCTGGATGAGGTTGAGGATCCTGTAGGATATAGTTGTGTGTACAGTAAAACTTGTGTTAAATTTGTTAGATAGAATATTGGCTATTTCCTTTGGTTCAGAAAGTATAGTAGTGTTGTTGATTAGCTCCGAACACTGTTAGGTGTTGGTTCTTAATTTCGTAACATAAAGAAAAATTGCAGTTATTTTTTGTTTTAGTAGCTGTTTTAACTTCATACTTAGCTTTGAGCTTCCTAATGGTTCCCTTAAGCTCTTTGTTAGCTTGCTTAATGTGCTCTTAAGGTAAGTAGAATGAGATCTGTTATAAGAATTAAGCCGTTTCTTTCCTTTGTTATATAATTTTTATATATGGGTGTTCCACTACGTGTTTATTTTTTTAAGCTCCTCATTATATTTGTTGTGGATAGAGACTGCCTAATCAAAGCAAATATTTAAATGTGACTAGAAGTCTGAGGCATAGATAGCAGGTTTAGCAATAAGATCCTTTAGAGCAGGATTACAGCAGAGTTTATTTAAGTCAACAAGTGAAGAAGGTTTGCTTTTGATAAGCCCCTAAACACAGAGCTATGTACAATGGAAATACCGCCAGTTTCAAAGGAAAATGTTACTAAATTGTGGTCTGATTTAATTTATTCGTTTATTTATTTATTGCATTTGTTCACCGGGAAAATCCACTAATAAGACATGATGGTACATGTAGAGCTGTGGAAGAAGTGGCCATATTTGCGAGGACTAGATTCAGAATATTGGGGCCTCTAGTAGTATGGTTAGCTGCTTGTGAAAGGAAATTAGCAGTTATAATGTCAAGGAAGTGCTGGGCATGCCAAACATTGACAGTGTAGGTCAGCCAGTTTATTGATGGATAGTTGGAAGACCCTAGTAGAAAGGTCTTGAGTTTAATGGCATTTTAAGCTAATGCATTAAATATAGCTATCATGCTCAGAAGGAGAACCTAGAGGGTGTTCTATAGCTAGCTATGAAGTGGTAATTAGCCTTGTTTAGGGGGTTTTGGAGTTACATGGAATCCCAAAGAATCTGCCATGAAATGATTATATCCTTGACAAATACTGATACTCCCCCACAAATGTCAGTGGGTGTGAAGACATGATAGGCATTATACTCTGGAACAGAGGGAGAACTTTCATTGCTCTGAAATGATGTTTTCGTAACTATACGTATATGAATGTACTCAAGTTGCAGGAAAGCCTCAAGTTTTGGGCATTTTTTTGATAAGACTCCTTGCATTAAGTAGAGCCACACTAATGTGTTCCAAATTAGAATTTACTAGGTTGGCATGTCTATCTGATAGGCACTATAGGGACAGCAAAGACTTTACTCAGTATGTGAAATCCTTGGTAATAGAGGTGAGGGCAAAGCAGGAAGACTTGTCAGCCATCTTATCCCAAGCTGTCACATGCTGGATCCCCTTAGAATGACACCAGCTACATAGCCAATTAGTAAAGCCAATTATCTTGCCTTTGAATCTTGGCATCATCCCTGGTGATAGCAAAATTCCACTTAAGGCTAATGTCTTTCCTGCCTCAGACTCATGCATAACAAGCCCAGGCATACCTTTTTGCATGGCCCTCTGGGTTGAGTGGGATGGATTCTATAAAGTACCTGAAGATGTAAAGTTCCTGTACAAGAATCCCTTGGCAGATCATTTAGTGGCCACAGACAAACCTTCAATAACCTATATGGCTGAACTCTGCATCTCGCTCCAGTGTTGTGTCCTCTCTGGTATGATCAAACCACAAAGTATTTATTTGAAATAAGAATCAATTCTGTAACCCCAGCAAACCCTGTAACAGTTAGAAAGTACTCCAATGCAAATTACCTTTCATTAAATGATAACCTATCAAAATTTCAAGTCCCTCCAAACCCAGATAACACAGAAGCCTGTGTATAATTATTCATAGAGGCTCTGTACAACCATGTCAGTGACTGCATAGAAGCAGCTGTGCCTAGCAGAAGTAAGCAAAAATTAGCTAAAAAAAAAAACAAACCACCCTGGTGGAATCCAAAATTAAATAGGTTGTGCAACAGAAGAAAAAAGTCTTAGCTAAAATTAGGAAGCGTAACACCGAAAAAGGTAAAAACTCTCAACAAGCTGAATAGAAAATGAAGAGGACTATTTGAGACCAACACTGCAAAATTTAAAGTGGAGATGGAATCCCAGGCCAAACACAACAATGAAGCTGCCTTCAGCTCTGTCCCAAAACCTCAAATGCAGCACACGACAGTGTGCTAACCTTTTAGTAAATGGAGCCATGTTTACAGAACCAGGAGATACAGCAAATATTCTGGCTGACAAGTACAGCTCCATTAGTCCAACTAGTCTCATATGCAAAGCCATGGAAAGAATTATCATGGTAATGATTAACAATGACATAGGAAACCTGCATGCACTGGATCCAACCCGGTTCGGCTTAATCAAAGGCAGGTCATGCCCACTGAACCTGCTGGACGTCATTGAGAAGGTCACCAAGGCAATGGATGAAGGCAGAATGGTGCATACTGCCTACCTTGATGTAGCTAAGGGATTTAATACAATACCATACTCGACCATTGTAAGCAAACTCACAGAATTAGGCATAAATCCTTATGTGAATAAACAATCCCAGAAATGAGCAGCAAATAACCAAAGGCTAAGGACAACGTGCTGTAAAAGTAATAAAATAGAAATTTCTCCCAAAGCATGCACGTGGTCCAGCTGGCTATGAAACGTACGGAATAATGCTTACAGAGTCAAATGTAAGAATTCACTGTATAAAATCAAAAGTATACGAAACGTTGTCAGGATGAGAAAGAATTTATTTACAACGTAGTAAGCGCTTTCGCCAACAGGCTTCATCAGACTAACATCAACCATTGATTTAACTTCATTTAAATACATATACATAAAGTGTGATTGGTTATCCATGGTGTCTAATTATCCACGTAATGGCTTGTGGACCGCCTCTGTAGGCATCACAATTAAATGATCACTACTAAAATAGACATTTATAAATCATACATATTATATAAAAACCTCATATCTAGAAAGCTAGTCAATCCATTAAACTACATTTATTCTTTAAAACTTCTTAAAACTTTTTAAAATGAATAAGATTCATGTCTAATATCATTCTGATACATTCATAAATCGAAGATATATTCCTTTCATAACCTAATCTGTCATATGCTAGATCCAATAAACTCAAGACATTGTTATCTAACATATCTTCGATTAAGATTTCAAACAACAGTAGCATAAATTACGCTCACATGCATAAGTTTTTTGCTAATATTAAAAGTTGTTATGCTTATCTGTTATTCAAAGGAAATAACTCTGGTTAATAACCATAATGTTTCCTTTAACAGTCTCAAAAATAAAAATAAAACAGCATCTGTGCTTTCTTCTGTTCCAGAAGAAACCTATTTAATATTGTTTACAGGGTAGTCGTAGCTATATCTGCACGCTCTTCTGGTTCAGTCTAAGCACATTATTTACGTGGCAATCACGTCAGTCTGGCTATACTATCAGGCATGCGTATGTAATTTATTTGAAACAACATGTCATCTATACATATTGACGAGGCATATACTAAAAACGATGACAGCGACTCCTATTTAATAACATGTCGCACAATGACATAAGGGGACCAACTGAATTGTCTTCATGACATTGGTCTTCAATGTCATAAACTGTATATAAAAGGAAACAAACACAAACACTAAAACACTGAAATGAAACTACGACCATGAGGTCGAAAAACCAGGGATCTCAATTGAAGACAGGAATGGGCTAACATTAAAAGTGTAAATATCTAGGGTGGAGTCATCTGAACAAGACCAGGGGGAAAAAACAGTATGAATATGTATGTATAAGGTAAATGTATATATATGTATATATATGTGTGTATATCTTTTAATGTTAGCCCATTCCTGTCTTCAATTGAGATCCCTGGTTTTTCGACCTCATGGTCGTAGTTTCATTTCAGTGTTTTAGTGTTTGTGTTTGTTTCCTTTTATATACAGTTTATGACATTGAAGACCAATGTCATGAAGACAATTCAGTTGGTCCCCTTATGTCATATGTTATTAAATAAGTCGCTGTCGCTTTAGTATATGCCTCGTCAATATGTATAGATGACATGTTGTTTCAAATAAATTACATGCATGCCTGATAGTATAGCCAGACTGACGTGATTGCCGTGAAATAATGTGCTTAGACTGAACCAGAAGAGCAGCAGATATATAGCACGACTACCCTGTAAACAATATTAAATAGGTTTCTTCTGGAACAGAAGAAAGCACAGATGCTGTTTTATTTTTATTTTTGAGACTGTTAAAGGAAACATTATGGTTATTAACCAGAGTTATTTCCTTTGAATAACAGATAAGCATAACAATTTTAATATTAGCAAAAAATTTATGCTACTGTTGTTTGAAATCTTAATGAAGATATGTTAGATAACAATGTCTTGAGTTCATTGGATCTAGCATATGACAGATTAGGTATGAAAGGAATATATCTTCGATTTATGAATGTATCAGAATGATACTAGACATGAATTATTTATTTTAAAAAGTTTTAAGAAGTTTTAAAGAATAAATGTAGTTTAATGGAATGACTAGCTTTCTAGATATGAGGTTTTATATAATATGCATGATCTATAAATGTCTATTTTAGTAGTGATCATTTAATTATGATGCCTACAGAGGCGGTCAACAAGCCGTGATAATTAGATACCATGGATAACCAATCACATTTTATGTATATGTATTTAAATGAAGTTAAATCAATGGTTGATGTTAGTCTGATGAAGCCTGTTGGCAACGACGCTTGTAAATAAATTCTTTCTCATCCTGACAACGATTTTATACAGTGAATTCTTACATTTGACTCTGTAAGCATTATTCCGTACGTTTCATAGCCAGCTGGACCACGTGCATGCTTTGGGAGAAATTTCTATAAATCCTTATGTAACTTGCTGGAGAGCTAGCTGGTTTACAGACAGAACCCAGGAAGTTAGGATTGAAGAGACCACCTTCACAAAGGGGACAGTAACCAGTGGTGTCCCCCAGGGCTCTGTGCTGGGTCTGTTCCTCTTTAGCATGTGTTTTTTTTGGAAGTTGAGGCCAATGTCAAGGGCTGTGGCTTACCAGGTTTGCAGATCATTGCAATCTAGGAGCAATCATAGAAACCCCTCAAGATACTAACATCTTACAAAAAGGATGAAATAATAAAACACAAACCAAACCAAAAATCAAGAGAACCAAGTGAAGTAGCTGGATTGGACCCACTCAAAAGTATATAAATATTGCAGATAAAAGACTCAGTTGTAGTGTAACGAAATCCACTTTATTCATTCCACAAAAACACACAAAATGTTCGCCAAGGATAAGTGCTTTTGTCTGGCAGGTCTGGACTTCATCAGATCAAGTCTAGACCTGCTAGATAAATGTGCTTATCTTTGGTGAACATTTTGTGTTTTTGTGGAGTGAATAAAGTGGATTTCGTTACACTACAACTGAGTATTTTATCTGCAATATTTATATACTTTTGAGTGGGTCCAATCCAGCTACTTCACGTGGTTCTCTTGAGCTTACAAAAAGGACTAACACAAATGACTGGTGGCAAAGCCACGGCTTATAACTGAGTGCCAAGAAATGCCTAATAGTACCTTTTGGGAAGTCAGCCACCCAAGGAAACTACCCCATTGTTAAAACTCCTCTGAATGTAGACACAGTAGTCAGGTATTTGAGGATTCATGTAGATAGTAACCTGACTTTCAATTATCAGGTGTCTAAAGTTGTAAGAAATCAGTCTGTCACTCCGCTTTTAAGTAAGGGCATGGCATCTAAGCCCAAGGAAGTCATCATGCCACTGTACTCAGCCATAACCAGACCTATTATTGAGTATAATGCCTCTTTGTATATGTACCTGACTAGGCATTTGCAACAACTGGAACATCCACATCGGTTCCTCACAGAAAAAATACAGGGTGTAAACACAAACACGATGTCGTAATCCATTCGCCTCAAAGCCCTATCTCTATACTGTGCTTACTGCAGACTGCTAAGAGGCAATTTATGCCTGGCTTAAAAAAACATACTTGGATCCCACTGTGACATCCACAAAATGAACAACACCAGAACAACTAGATCTAAGGATTTACACTGGTAATTACTCCAAGAAAAAGTACCTTTTGTTAAGTGATAACCTGTCAACACAGCAGCCTATGTGAAATTATTCACAGAAGCTCAGTACAGCCATATCAGTGAGTGAGAAGAGGCTGTTGTGCCTACCAGGAGTAAGCCCGAAGTTAACTAAAAAAAAAACACCCTGATGGAATCCAAAATTAAACAGGTTGTACAACAAAAGAAGAAAAGTCATAGCTAAACTTAGGAAGTGTAATACCAAAAGAGATGATGAAATCTCTCTCATCAAACTGAATAGACAAGTAAGAGGACTAATTAAGTCCAAACTGGAGGGACAGGTATGTATCCGAGAGAATCCCCATTCTCTGGAGTAGGCTTACCATCCACGTGAGGCATAGCTCTTCCCTAACCCTATTCAAGCACACCCTGGACCAGTAGATGGGAAATCAGTAATTTACCCCAGTCAGACACTTATGTCTCTGATGGACAGAGGCAGCAGTTAAATCATGCCCTGACTAACATATACCCCTTAAAATAATCTCTAAGGCACATTAATTTGTGGGATACATTTGGCTTATATGGCTAGGCTTTTAAAGACTGTAGTGGTTGTTAGCCCTAGTATATATATATGAACCTATAAAGACAGAAGAGAAGTTGATAGATTGATAAAGAATGTATATATCTCTTCCACCCTAGCCCTCAGAGTTCTGAATTATCAAATCCAAATGACTTAAATATTTACTGTCAGTATTGGGAAACTTAAAATCTTGGCTTCTGTGGACGGACCAGTCAATAGGCAACATGCCATGTCTATGGTGACTCCGGCTTCACAAGTGTGTAGACGTAGCATCAACTACAGCTGTGATACAGTGGAAAATTCCTCCAGAGCAGCTGCTACTGGTTCTGTTATTATAAGGTATGCATGGCTACAGTGTCAGTCCCTCCCTGAGGGCATTAAAGCAAAGCATCTAGAAACTCCTTTGAATAGGGATCTCTTATTTGGCTGTGATGCAGCCAGTTTGTTTAAAACCCTAAACTAGTAACCCACACACGGAAGCTTAATCTCATGTAAAACAGTCCTGACATCAAAGCAACAAATGGCACTCGGTTACAAAGTAAAAAATTAAAGTTTAACCACACGGTAAAGTTAATCGCTTTTGTTCCTTCAAAGGTCAGTTTGTACGTTTAATGAGAATGGAGTCTGAAAATGAAACATCTTTTCACTGCACTTGTAATTCTAATGGGCTAGTATATTTGGAGAAATGCCAGCTATGTTGTGGGAAGAGAGGAAGTTTAAAGAACGTGTATGTTTTCAGAATATTTGTGTTGATGTACCTGCAGTTATTTCCAACGCAGACAGAGATTTTAAATTGTATAATTACAGTGATATTAGGCTGGGACTGGAGCATGCTAATTTGTTGGCAAAGGTTTTTCTTTTGTCCCAACTACCAGGGCATGTATTGAGAACCTGGTGATTGATTTAAAGGTGTGTATGAGAAAACTTAATTTTAAAATGATGTTTTTGGACCAGAAGGTAACCTTTGATACTGGATTTAACTTGTATAGAAAGAGTCTTTTCACCCCCATTGCTATTATTTGAGAAATTGTTTGAATATGATTTTAGAGCCTTTGTGAATAATAAGCGGAATTGTGCAGATTACAGTTTGTCTCCTGTGGAGTGGTGTTTTTTAAAGGATTTGTATTTAAACAAAAATTTGATAGTTATGAAACCAGATTTGGGGGGGGGTGGTAGTTATGTTCCAGTTCAGTCCTATATTGTACTAGCTGCCTTTCCCTGAAAAGGAAGAAAAGGGTCGTCAAAGGTCAGTTTGTACGTTTAGCCATAGTGGTGTCCGAAAATGAGACTTTTTTGTTAGAATGTGACAAGCTGACTAATCTATTTTTGGCAAGAGGTTATCCTTATGAACTCGCAGTTGCAGTACAAGAGGAAGTGGGATCAGAGAGGAGCAAGGGTGTATATTGGCCCTTGGTTAGGGACTCTGAGATAAAGTCTATGAGTGAATTTAATGTGAACAATAAGCCCTGTTCGGATTCTATGGTCACAACTTTTACTGTAGATTATTATGACATTAGGAGAATTTTGGAAACAAATTGGACAGTTTTTTCTTATTATGGGGATATCATGGACAAAATAGGATTTAAACCACACGTTTTTTAGAAGAGAGAAGCTCATTAAGAATTTCTTAGAGGGTAGTGAATTTTCCAGTCAGGTTTCATCCAATGAAAGCTGGGGTACGTTTAAATGTGGCTCTTGTCCACATTGTCAATATATTTTGGTGAAGCAGACTGACATTGAATGTAATTTTTGTTAAAACATCTTTTCTCTGCACTTGTAATTCTAATGGGCTAGTGTATTTGACCAAATTCCAGCTATGGTGTGGCTTTTATGTAGGGGAGACAGAGAGAAAGTTTAAAAAATACTATATTAACCTATATGTATACATCACAAAGACATGTGTCTAGAGCGTTTCTCCCCGGGACTCTGCTGAAAATTGGCTTTGTTCCAGGTCGGACTTTCCCATTAAATAAATATGTAACATTAAGCATATAAATAGCAACAATGCTTTATATAAACTTATTCAGAAAAATCCCACTAATTATTTTCTTTTTATGGGACTTGACAAGATTGAAAAAAAAAAATCCACATGGTGGTCCATAGAAGGTCTTGTCAGAATAGGGCGTTGTCCTGGCACATTAAATTAAATGCTTATAATAAGCGAGGACATAATGATTCTGTGTCCATAGCTAATATATTAAAACTCAAATCATATAGTGTTTGATTGCTGTTTTTGGAGAAGGTTTTTTTTTTTAGAATGCAAACTGGACATTTGTGTATAGTGAGTTCTTTATGCAGGGTTCTTTTCTTTAAGAAGGATTGCCTTTAACGTCTTTAAAAGCCTTTTAATTATTTATTATTTATTTATTTTATTTGTAGTTTGTTAATTTTAACTAGTATATTGCATCGATTGGTTAAATTAAATCATGTGATGTAAGAAAGTCTTTTGTAAGACTGAGTCAAAATGTATTTTGGCTGTTCTATGAAGTCTTGTTTATCGAATGGAAGAAAGTGCTTAGCTTTGTGACTAAGGTGTGATTAAAGTTTATTTTTGTTTTGTATCCAAGTGCCATTTGTTGCATTGGTGTCAGGATTGTTTAAAACCTTGTAAGAACGGGGAAAATGATGAAGGATTGCAGACAAGTTTTCCTTACTTCGGTTCCCAGATGCAAATGAAAACTGCCCTTCAAATCCTACTTCCTTTGCCAGCAAGGAGTCCAGCCCCCCCCCCCCTCCAGATAAGGCAAGAAAATGACTAGGAAAAGATTCTAGGACAAACCAGACAGGGATTCTAAATCTGTGATGACTCCCTACCTAGACAAGTCAGTCTTTGTTCTCTTCTTCAGTTACAATAACTTCCCTGCCCCATTCAAAAGACTCACCTCTTCTGTAACTCATTACCATAGACAAATGGGTCCTTTCCGTTATTCAACACTGTTACAGAATGACTTGGAAGGAAGTCCTTCAGGGCATCATTCCACCACCTCACAATCGGATAAAGTTACCCTGTCCCATTATTCAAGGTTTTCTATACCAAGACACAATAGAACCTGCCTCACAACAGAATGTGGGAAATTGTTTTTTTTTTCCAGACTTTTCCCAGTTCCAAGAAAAGAAAGATAATTGAGACCTGTATTGGATCTGTCCACTCTCAACACTTTTCTCAAGGTGCCCTCTTTCAGGATGGTGTCCCTCCAATCTCTTCTGCTGTTTATACTTCCACAAGCCTTTCTGGTGTCACTGGATCTAAAGAACACTTAGCCTTCACATTCCAGCCCACCCTTTCTTGAGGAAATTTCTGAGGCTTTCAACTTACTGATCAATTTTTCACATCTCTGTTTTGCCTGTTGGTCTTTCTACAGCCCCCAGAAAAAGTATGATGAATAAGTACCTGGCCCAAATCTTAGCTTTTTGCAGGACTCCGGGAATTTTAAATATTCTCTTACCTGGATGACCTGTTAATACAGGCAACCTGTCCATCAACCCTTTTGCTCCATCTCAGATTCGCCATGTCCCTACCCTAAAGTCTAGGGTTCACAATAAATTTCATGAAGCCAGCACTGGAAGCAACCAAAAATCTAGTAGCCTTCTTGGCTTTCCTGCCTCTGGACAAGGTACAGACTCTGTCCAGTTATTTCAGATGTCTTCTACCCATTTATTTTTGCTTTGGAAGAGAAATCCTCAGGATACTGGAATTCATGGCTGCAGCCATATACCTGTGGTCTCCTTTGCCAGGCCCCATATGAGAAAGATCCAGTGGTGAACACCAACGCATGACTCCAAAGCAAGCAATAAACTCAAGAGGATTTATTAAAAATTCACCAACAGTAAGTGCTTTCATCAAGTAATACTGACTTCTTCAGACCAAGTGAATAAAATACATTGTCCCCACCTACAATATTTATACCCCTGCTAATCACATAGTAATTAACCAATTGCATACATCAAACACTTTTTAAAGAAATAATTCATTCTATAAAATATTCATCTAAAATACATGTACATATATACAAAAAATAACTAAATATATATTTTTTGTTTTTTATTTTTTATTTATTTTCTATTTTTTTCTCACGTACACTTTCATTTTTAAAACACTGCTTATGCTAATAATATAATTTAGACCAGGCCAAGATGACGCATTCAAGGACAATTGCTACCACAATTCCCTCTGCTCCAATATAATTGGACAAGGACCATCCCTAGGATGTTTTCCCACTTGCTCTCAGATAAAAAACAAAAATCCATGATCACAATGTACCTCCAAATGTTTGACTAGGGCATTCATGAGTTTATGCTTACTTTGTCGTAGCAGTGTTCGTATAACCACTGTTTCAATTTTCTCTCTCTCTCTCTTCCCTGTATAGAAACTTGGACATTCTTTGCAAAGTGCCACATAAACGACCCCTTCTGTATGTCAATTATAGAAACCTTTAGCCTTAATAACTTTATTCCTAATCTTAATCTCATGTCCCTGTAGAATCATGGAGCACTGATTACAGGCCCCGCATTGTGGCATTTTTCCTTTTCCTATATTTTTATAGTTATTGGACATACCATCAATTATTTTGGAGCAGAGGGAATTGTGGTGACAATTGTCCTTGAAAGCTTCACCTTGGCCTGGTCTAAATTATATTATTAGCATAGGCAGTGTTTTAAAAATGAAAGCATATGAGAGATAAAAGATAGAAAATAAATAAAAAAGTAAAAAAGAACAAAATATAAGCAGTTCAGAAGGCCACGAAGAACCACACTCCAAAGACCCCCGAAACTATGTAAAGACAACTTTTATTTTCACATAAATGGTCAGGTAAATACGTTTTCGTCCACAGACTGTGGAGGAAAATGTATTTACCTGAGCATTTATGTGAAAATAAAAGTTGTCTTTACATAGTTTCGGGGGTCTTAGTGTGGCTCTTCTGAAATGCTTAGATTTTGTTCTGGTTTAAGTGTTGAAGGCTGCTTCCCTAATCTCTTACTAGTAAAAAAATAAAAAACAAAAAATATATATATTTAGTTATATTTTATACATATATACATGTATCCTAGATGAATATTTTATAGAGTGAAATATTTCTTTAAAAAGTGTTTGATGTGTGCATTTGGTTAATTGCTATGTGATTAGCAGGGTTATAAATATGAAATCTGAAGAAGTCTGTACTACTTGACAAAAGCTCTTACTGTTGGTGAATTTTTAATAAATTCTCTGGAGTTTATTGCTTGCTGTGGAGTCTTGCATTGGTGTTCAACAGTTTTTGAGTTGTGTTTTTTGGTATAAAGATCCAGTGGTACCTGAAATCCATTTTGTCCCAGCCCTTGCATCCTCTGGACACACAGATTCCTCTTCTCCCCTGCTTAAAGAAATCCAGTGGTGGATATCACAGGTAAACCTCAACCCATGCCTACCATTTAAACTACTAACACCATAACTAAAGTTAGACACAGATGCTGCAGAGGTTGCATGGGGGGCATGGATGTGTCCCCTGAAAGTTCAGGGCCAGCGGCCACAGAATCTGAACTCAGAACACTTCTATCTGAAGGAGATGCAGGCATTAATTCAGGCCCTGCAGACCTTTTTTCACTTCTGGGCCATGGATCTGTCAGAATTTTTACAGGTGGCAACACCACAGTAATGTGATATATAAACAAGCAGGGTGTAACCATATTTTATCAGCTATGCAGACTAGCTCTTATGGTGTGGAATCAGGCCACAAAAGCAAACCTGGCTATTCAAGCCATTAACATCCCCTTACAAGTCAATGTCCTGGCAGATTTTCTAAGCAGATCAAGGGAAGACCCTCGCAAATGGATGCTGAACACTGAGGTCTCCCTAAACATAGCCCATAAATGGGGTATCCCACAGATAGGCTTGTTTGCCTCTATCCACAACAAACAACTTCCTCTCTTATGTTCCAGGACTTCTTGCCCTCATACATGGAGAACAGACACCATGTCCTTTCCTTAGAAGAGAAGGTTCTGAAATGCCTTTCTTCCACTTCTGCTTCTTTCAAAGGTCTTATTAAAGGTTCAGAGAGACGTACCAAAGACCCTATTGGTGACTTCCTTTTGGCCAAGGCAGCATTGGTTCCCTCTGCTGTACTACCTAGCCAGAGGTCATCACCACACGCTACCGCACAAAGTGGACTTGCTCACACAACAGAATGTCTCTCTTGTTTACCCCAACCTGTCATCTCTCAACTTGACATTATAGATGATAGGATTCTGTTCCCTTTCAGCCATTGGTTTTCTGACGATGTGCTTCAGGTTCTCCAGGAGGCAAGGAAGCCAACTACCTGGAAGTGTTACATAGCTAAATGGAAAATATTTTTCTGTTTGGTCTCATGCTAATAATCAGGACCATACACAAATGGGTTCTCCCATTGTCCTGTCTTATTTTTGTGAACTCTTAAAAGCTGGCCTCCTCAATCAAGGCACACCTCTCGGCCATTTCTGCTTGCTTACCTCTCGATCCTCCTTTTCTGTCTAGACTGGAGATAAAACAGTTTCTTTAGGGTGTACTCCACCTAAAACCTGTTAAGAAAAGCTATTATGCCTTCCTGGGACCTTAACTTTGTTCTGAAAAACCCACTCTTCTTTCTTCTGAGCTAGCAGCCTCTGCCTCTTTCAAGTTCTGTGCTTGGAAAACCATACTCCTAGTTGCCCTTACTTCAGATAAGAGTCTGTGAACTACAGGCCCTGATGACATCCCCTCCTTTCCTTATCTTCCATAAGGACAGTGTGTCTTTGAGGGCCAATCCCTCTTTTATCCTCAGAGTGGTAAATGAGCTGTCCTATAATCAGGCCATCTTTCTTTCATAACTCACAAAATAAGGGAGGCAGAATCCTACATTCTGTGGCTATGCATGGATGGCTCAAGATTCTGCTTAGACAAGCTACAGTCACTCAGTCCATAAGACTTGACTAGTTGTTTGTTTCCTTCCAGGAAACCAAGCTCAGTAGCCCAGTTTCAAAACAAACTATTGCTAATTGGATTTCAAAGTTTATCTCCTTTTTTGTTACACTCACTGTGGCAAATCCTTGCAGTCACTAATGGAGTCATATTCTGCCAAAGCAGTGGCTTTCTCTGGAACCTTTTAACAGGAGGTAGACTTGAGAGCCATTCTAGATGCAGTTACTTAATGTTCATCATCAACTCATATTTTATCTAAAATGTGATGACAGTGCCTGCAGTCAGAAACAGGAATAAACTTTTTTGACTTTTCCTCAGATAAGGAGAATTTGACTGAAATTAGTTTGACTACAACTTAACTAAGGTTTGATCAGATGGGTATGGTTTGCTTAGCTCTAGCTTATGCAGATGGATCACTGAGTACACCTATTTTTGCCCTCAGGTAATTAACTGTATGCACATTGAGCAGTGCATATCAAAGCCACTGTGTCAGACAAGATGTATAACTGTTATCTGTACCTGTTTTAATAATGTACCCATTGTGAACATTTGTGCTGTAACCATTTGATTGATTTCTCAAACATTCAGCCACCTACTTGCTTTAATTCTCTGGGAATATTTTTCTGCTTGGTATTCACCCAGCCATTGCATACTGCAGAAGGTTGTTTAATGCAGGTTACAACACATACAAAATGAGTTAATATTCCTGAGAGCTCTCAACAGTGCATACTTGTTACATTCCCATCAATTTGTCTGAATTAGACAGTCCTCCTGTCTGTTGATGATGATGGATGCTAATGGGAGTTAGGTATCAGTGAGATGAAGGATATGTCACGTCAGCTTTTGCTAAATTTATTTAATCTACATGCAGAACGTCAACTAAAACCTATTGGAGTGGAATTATTTGACTGGAACAGGACACTTGCAAAATGGGTCTCCCCTCTTTCAGGGCCCATGTTAAAGCCTGTTTTGAAAGATTCAGGGATTCAAGATTTGTTGAATTTTGGTCAATATTGTGAGTATTGAATAAAGCAAGGTACAGAAATACCTGATGCAATCATTAGCTAACATGACCTTCCTTGAAAGCACTAGCACTAGGCTTGTTTCAGGAAGTGTGCTTTAAACACTGATCTGAGTTTGGAATAAGGGGAGGTCTCTGTAGTCTTTATGGTTTTCGTATGTCATACCAAACCTGCCCGTTTAGTTCAGTAGGATTCCAGCTGGGCAGTGTGAGACTGACTGTGTACCTATACCAGCATGTAACATCACTACTTGCTTTGACAGTAGTCATGCATTACCCAGCTCTCAAATGAGTGCATGCGAGTTCTTTGTGCTCTTTTTTTAGAAGACACCATCAGAGTCACTCAGCTGCAGAAGGCTCAATCAAACAGTAGTTAATGTAGCGAGTAATCATATGTTTGAGTGGAAGGGCAGACTACTTGAATACTTCAGGAGAAAAATTATCCAAACATTTTGGTTCAAAATGTATCATTTGTGGTCATTTTGTTGCAATGTGAATTTAGTCATTATTTGCAGAGAGCTGCCTGTGTTATGGACGTTATTTGTGACTACCTTTTTGGACTTATCTGGTGTTTCCATGTTTGCATTATTACGTAGGTTGTTTCTTTTTGTGTCTGTGACAACAGCCATTAACATTTTGTGCTTTTACAGGCCTGCACCGCTGTTGAAAAATACCCAGCTTTCCGAGTCCAAGGCACGGGAACTGTACCTCTCCATTATCCAGTACATGAGGGGGATGTACCAGGATGCTCGACTTGTGCATGCGGACTTAAGTGAATTTAATATGCTGTGAGTTGCTCTGTATGGAATATGCATGGTATTACTGTGTGGTGCTTTGTTGGTTTGATGCATTTCTTTCAAAAAGGAACAAGGTATTTTGTTGCTTTTGAATGCAGGTCAACAGTCACATCAAGTGAAGTCAAAGAAAACTTTATTGTCATTCAGACCTACACAGCAGTGTAGCTGAACGAAATTACAGTGCTTCATTCTTAATGCAAGAAACAGTTGCACATATAGACAGAGAAAAATTAATAAAATATCACAGTAGAAATTTATTGAGTAGCAATTAGTAAGTAAAGAAGGGCAACAGTGACCCACACCCATCCCAGAACAGGAGACAAGGAAGACAAGGAACAATATGAAGGTAATATTGTCAAATTAAAATTGAAACAATAGCAGCATATCTATGATTAAATTGAATTATTGCATGGTTTGTATATTGCACTTTACAGTCCTTCAGTGTGTAGGTGAGCTGCCTTAGTATTGCACATCTACAAAATAAGCCCCTTGATAGGCTATTTATGTAACAGACGTCATAGTTTGCTTTTTCCAAGAGTTCAACAGTGTAATGGAGAGCGGAAAGAAACTGTTATTTAGTCTGGTGGTCTTACAATGCAGGCTTCTGTATCCCCTGCCCGAGAACAGGCGACTGTTATGCATGAGGTATTTTTGCTAAGATTCTTTTATCACCTAAGAAGTGTATGTTTATGTTGACCATTACCACTTGTCCTCAGAAGTGCTGCACTGTAATTACTGCAGACAGATTGAATTTAATTGGGTAATTTTTAATTGACACGAGTATGGTATACACTCCACACTCTTAAGTGTTCATCTTTTCGTTATTAGTCAGAATGTTGTCGGCACCCAGTGCTGCTTCAGAGTATTTTTCTGCATTTCTGTCTGCGCCTACTGGAAAATTCACCTCAGAAACAGTACTGTCACTGAAATTCTTCATTTTACTATGTTTTCAAATTACACTCCTTTTTTCATGAACTGCATTGATCCTTCATTCATTTTGAACTCCACAGGAATCTGGACTGTGGTTGCTCTTCACAGACTGTATTGATTAAGAGCAAAAGATGTTCTAGACGTTCTTCGTGTTTCACTGTTGCAGTCATTACATTTGGGTAATCTGCTTGCAGGTTGCTCTCAGTCGGCCTGATTAACAAAGTCTTGGGTCCTGCGTCAGTTGCTGTCCCATCCTCCATGACGTCAGGTCGTCAGGGGTATAAAACATGTAGCCGATGTCATTACATCAGTCTTTCTTGCCGTGCGGTGCCCGAAGCAGAAGCAGTTCGCAAGTGCTGGTCGGCCGACACCTGAAATTTTCGTTTTCGAGTTACAGAACCAAAGTTTTCAATTTAAAGGTAAGTACCCCATTGGGGAAACTTTTTCTTGCTCCTCACCGATGTCAGTAAAAGTTAATAATTGCATTACTTGTGGAAAACAAATACCTCATAAAGATTTTCATTCGAACTGTATTCCTTGCCTAGTCCCTGACCACGACGTACCTTGCTGTCGGTTTTGTGCTTTATTTAATCAGCGCACTATCCGTCGTCAATATATTTTTGCCTATAAATATTTCGGTTCTCGGTTTAATTATCCAGAAATGTCATTGGTTAGCCATCCAACTACCGGGATTCCGAAAAAACGCAAAGATAAAAACAGAGACAGACCGCCGAGGTCCAAAACTGCTGACGACGTTTCTCCTAAGCCAGTCGCCAGTTCGCCAGTACTCAGTGAGGTGCTTTTGCAGCCCCTGATACCTGCTACTTCTGATTCGCAGGCATCTACTGAGACCCATTCGGAGTCCGGTATGCTGCGAGATACTTCAACTATGGAACCCGCGGATGTCTCTACCTTGGATGGGTCTGGAGCCACTGTGCAGGCACTGGCTTCTGAGGGTGTATTCAGGCCTACAGACTTGCATATTAAATCGACACCTCCTTCATTACTAAGGCCTAAATCTTGATCCATGTCTAAAAAACTGATGCCCAGGCCACATGCTCAGGCCCCTATGCCTAAAAAACAAATGATTAAAATGGCTGAAGATCTAATAACTCTCATCAGGGGTAGTCAACCCCCCCCCCCTCCCAAGAGGCCTAGGGCTGAGCTTGATTATGAATCTTCTGATCAGGATACTGTTTCTTCTGATGACCTGGATTTGGCCATACCTACTTATGAGGATTGTGATGCAGAGGATTCTATTCCCTCTGCTTCCCCTCCTGAGGATTTTTCTCTTGGGGAAACTTTATATACTTTAAGGGAGCATTTCCACTGGGAAAGCCAGGAATTTTCTGATTAAAAAAAGAGGCTTAGGGATTTCCTTCTTCTGCCTCAGCATAGGCCTTTGGCTATACCTTCTGTACTAGACATTGTTGATGATGTGTTCTCGGAATCCAGTTTGGCCCCTGATTCCCTACCTCCTGCTCCTAGTAAACCTGACAAGATACTACAGGGTTCCTGAATCCCACAAGTTCCTTTTCAAAAATCCTGTTGCAGATCCAGAGACTATTTCTCAGGGGCCCAAGGGCATTAAGGCTTCTACTGCTAAAAATCCTACCCCTTCTGATAGAGACTCCAGGGCACTGGATACATGGGGTAAAAAGGTTTATACTTCTGCAACCTTGGCAATCAGAGCTTTAAACTGCCAATTTCATATGTTAAAATATCAGCAACATGTTATTGGACTGCTGATTCCTGACTGTGTGGAAAATGGATTTACAGGACTTAATGCATTCTGCTGAACAAGTTGGAAAACATACGTTGCAATGTGGTTTTGATTCTTTAGAGGCCTCTTGCAGGGCTGCTGTTACTGGGACTGTGCTTGGAAGGCATGCTTGGCTTAAAGAACAATCTTTGCCTAATCATGTTAAAGCTAAATTGTCGGATGCTCCTTTAAATTAGGACAGCCTGTTTGGCAGCAAGGCTGAAGAAGTTCTTAAAAAGATGGAAGATAAAGCTAAATCCATGCAAACTGTTAAAGATTTTTTACAAGTGCAACCTCCTAGATTTAGTAGGCACTGGCCTACTAAGAATCGGTCCTTTTCCAGTCCCTTCCAGGTCCTCTCAAGCTAAACCCAGACACAACAAAAACCCCAGGTTTCAGTCCCAGGGGACTCTCAGAACTAAGTGGTGGGGGCCTCCACTTCCAAATCTGGAAATAACAAGACACCCCCCTATGGTAAACAGTCTCAGTGACTTCCTTTTAAAATTCCCAAGCACTTATCTTTTGACTGCCCCTTTGGGGGAAAAGATTGCTCTTCATGCAAAGAACTGGGAACTCATAACCCAGGACAAATGGGTTTTAAATGTAGTGTCCCAGGGATACAGATTTCATTTCCACACATTGCCAACACCAAATGGGTGGCCAGACCTGCCCCCAAATCAGTGGGCAGAGGCTCAAAAACAAGTACTGTCCCTCTTAAGCTTGGGGGCTATTCAACTGGTGCCAGAAAAGGAAAAGGGACAAGGTTTCTACTCCAGACTTTTCCTGGTACCCAGAAAAGGCAAATCATGGCGTCCAATCCTGGACCTGTCTACTCTAAACACCTTTCTGGAGATTCCAAAATTCAAGATGCTGACTCTTCACCAATTACTTCCTATGCTAGGCAAAGACGCCTGGTTGGCAACACTAGATTTAAAAGAAGCATACCTGCACATCCCAATCAGGGAATCTTGCAGAAGATGCCTACGCTTCAAAGCAGGCTACACGCATTATCAGTTCTCTGCACTGCCCTTTGGCTTGTCTACTGCGCCCAGGGTATTCACAAAGTGCCTGGCTCTAGTTATTGCATTTTGCAGGCAAAGAAATATTCAAATATACCCATACCTGGACGATTGTCTAATTCAGGCAGAAAACCAGAGCATACTTTTAAATCATCTGGCATTTGTAAAAAGGGTTCTAACTTGTCTGGGGTACACCATAAATGAAAAGAAATCACAACTGGTACCCTGTCAACAAATTACATTCCTGGATGCAAGCTTGAATACAACTGCCCAGATGGCTTACCTCACGCCAGAAAAGCAAATTAATTTGGTAACCTACTTCAAACAAGTGGCCACAAAGACCCTACTGTCTGCAAGACAAATACTGCAAGCCTTGGGGTTCATGACCTCCTGCATTCTTCTATGCACGACTGCATATGAGGGAACTACAGTGGTATCTAAAAAGTCTATGGAGTTAATATTCTCACAGCCTGGAAACAATGATTCCTGTCATAACTTGCCTACGCGTGGAGTTCCTCTGGTGGACAGAGGCCTGCCACCAAAACAAGGGACTACCATTCACACTACCCCCTTCCACCCAAACCCTAACTACAGATGCATCAGACTATGCATGGGGGGGCTCACTTGGTAGGGAAGTGCATTCAGGGCAAATGGAACCCAAATCAAATGCACCTACATAGCAATCAAAAAGAAATGTTAGCTGTACAGAATGCACTGACAGCCTTCAAGGACTACATTCTTCCAGGACAACTAATGGTAGAGACGGACAGCACCACGGTTATGTGGTACATAAACAAGCAGGGAGGTACACATTCCTACCCCCTCTGCAGACTAGCCATGGCATTGTGGAACACAGCCTTGAGCTACCAAGTGCACCTACAAGCTCAATTCCTGCCAGGAAAATTGAATACACTGGCAGACGGACTAAGCAGAAACCTCATGGACCCACACGAGTGGAAACTGGAACCAAGGATTTTCAACATGTTGACAAGCGAATGGGGGAGCCCAGACATAGATCTATTTGCCTCCCCCCAGAACTACCAGTTGGACAAGTTTTGTACAAGGACTCCCCACAAACAAGCCTGGAAAGTGGATGCTCTGTCCTTCAGCTGGAAAACCTATCAGTCTACGCCTTCCCCCCACTGCCTCTGTTCTCCAAAGTTCTACTGTAAGTCAAACAGGACAAACCAAGGATGATCTTGATTACTCCAGACTGGCCACGCCAACACTGGTACCCCCTCCTTCTCAGTGTGTCGCAGTTATCCCCATGGCACCTGCCTCAGACTCCTTCCCTGCTGTCTCAGCAGGAGAACCAAATTCTGCACCCTCAGCTTCCAATATTGAACCTTGCAACCTGGCTAATTACTTAAATTCACCCCTGTCATCCCTCAGCAAACCTGTGATGGATGTCATCTTAGAGGCAAGGAGACCTAGTACTAGAAAACCTTATGCTGAAAAATGGAAAAGATTCTGTGCCTGGAACCAATCTAAAGGGATGAGCACAGCAACGCCCAATTTACCTCAGATTTTGCAATACTTAACTGAGATGCTTCACAAGGGCCTGTCCTTTTCTTCCATTAAAATCCACGCCTCAGCCATTTCAGCTCATTATAACACATAACCTTCCCTCTTCTCTCATCCTCTGCTCAAGCAGTACCTCAGAGGGGCCAAAAACGTGATACCACCCAGGAGAGCTCCAACCCCTGCCTGGGACCTTAACTTTGTATTGGAGAAACTCACTCTACCTCCTTTCAAGCCAGCTGCTACTGCACACGTAAAATTCTTTCTTGGAAAACAGCTTTCCTTTTAACAATCACTTCAGCTAGAAGGATATCTGAAGTACAGGCTGTTATGGCAGTGGAGCCTTTCATCTTTCATGCGGACAGGGTGTCACTCAGGACCAATCCATCCTTCATGCCCAAGGTGGTATCCAGTGTGGCTCTTAATCAGTCCATTCATTTGCCAACCTTCTTTCCCAATCCACAGAACAAAGGGGAACGGATTATGCATTCCTTGTATGTGCACAGACAACTTAGATTCTATTTGGACAGGACTAAACCTCGAAGAAAATCGGAACAACTGCTGGTAGCATTTGCTGCAGGGGTAGGGGGGAAGGCTATTTTAAAACAAACCATTTCTAAATGGATAAGCCATTGCATTCATTTCTGCTATAAGCACCATGGAAAACCTATCTCTCAGGGGATCAGATCTCTCTCTACCAGGGCTGCATCTACTTCTGCAGCCTTTCTCAGAGGTGTTCCTACCAGGGACATCCTAGAAGCTGCTACTTGGAGTTCTGTACATACTTTCACCAAGCATTATCATTTGCCAATTTTCTATAAATCCAGAGCTGGCTTTGCCACTGCTGTCTTGCAGGGCCTTATTGCAGACCCTAAGGCTATAAACTCCTCCTCCCAACCATAGCTTTGGGAATCTACCCAAATGTAATGACTGCAACAGTGAAACATGAAGAACATAGTACAGTTGTGTACACTTACCATAAATGTAGATGTTTGAGTGTATTCACTGTTGCAGTCCTGGTTACCCTCCCTCCGGTCCCCTAACTTCTTCTGGCTATACTTCTACTTTCCTTTACTATGCTTAAAAGCCTTTTTGGTGTATTTGCTTTTTGTTGGAGGTATACCTTTGAGTTTTTATGTTTATTTGCGCCGCATTGGGGGGACACCTGACATCTGGGGCAAGAAAAACTGATGTAATGACGTCGGCTGCATGTTTTATACCCCTGATGACCTAACTTCATGGAAGAAGGGACAGCAACTGACGCAGGACCCAAGACTTTGTTAATCAGGCTGACTGAGGGCAACCTGCAAGTAGATTACCCAAATATAATGACTGCAACAGTGAGTACACTCGAACATCTACATTTATGCTAAGTGTACACAACTGTACTTTCCTTAGACAGAACACAACGCCTTTGTCATCTGCACAGTATGCCAGTGACTTGTAACTAAAGAACCATAAAACTCATCTTTTTAATTGAATGGATAGGCAGTATTTTGTTCGTGACTGTGGCTACACTCCAGGACTTTCTTGGATATGACCACAAAAGGGAGTATTGTCTTTGCATTTCACGGTAAAGAAATATAATGTGTGTTCTTTCTAAAGGGAGTTCATGAACACACATCAAACATGTGTAGACCAGCTGTGTTTTCCTGTAATATAGCGTGATATTTGTCTTCAGAGTATCTCCTGTAGCAGATCCTTATTATAAAGCATGTTGCTACCAGTGGTCTGCCACTGTCATCACGATACCCATGGAAGCATGTAATATGGACAGTATTTGTGTCATTGTCAATTATTTATTGCCTTAAAGCAAATAATAACTTGCTTAGTATTAGTAGCTGCACTACCCGTTTGTTCTATTTAGTTTGAGATTTTTCACAATTTAAATTTGTCAGATTCTTCCAAAAATTATCTAAAAAACAGTATTACAAAAATGAGCTAATTACATTCAGAGTTTCCTGCAAGACACTTTCTAGTGTTCATCTTGTTTAGGCAGTTTTCATGCAGTAAAGAGGGACTTAGCCCAGTGTGCCTATTTACCTGCATGGCCCTATCTTCTGAAAACATGGGAACTGGCCTATTTTTTTTTTCTTTACTTTATTTATTTTGCCATTAAACCTGCCATTATGAGATGTTCATCGTGTTTCACTGAGTACTAGATGTTAAAACTGTTATGGACATGTCATAGTTAAACGGTGTACTTCTAATTTTGAAACTGGAATGAGTTGGCTGTTCCTTATAAAAAAAAAATGTTTCTAGCATTTGTTCAACATTCTGTGCACTTTACCCATGCCCCACGACACTGGTTATTACTTGCTTCATAGTGCTACATCCTGTCACATACCAGATTGTCTTTTCCTACCTTACATCTGGAGTTTTCCATTTGTCTAAAGTAGTGGATAGTATAAACAAGAGAATGTTGCCCTTTGAGAGTCTGGGGCTTTTATTCCTCAGCTGTTTATTTCACAAGATTATAGCCCCCTCTTTTAGGGCAGGCACAGGAAAAGCTAGTATGCCTTCTGACTCTTGGTTCAAAGAGTTGGAGCTTTTGCAGTGGGCTGCCATTTAACCCACTTTAGTTTTTTTTTTCTTCTCCACAGACCATCAAGGCTGTTTCCCAACATCTTATAGGTCCATTCCTGGTGGGAGCTGGCCCATTCATTCCCCAATCATGCAAGATCTTTCTGACCCATTAATTTCTGAGTAGAGCAAGAACCAATCAGCCCACTCATTCTCCTTTAATGTAAGAATCTGGCCTTGAGAGTGGGCTGTCAAATGCATGAGGCACCTAGTTCCTCCCTAGCCTAACCCTTCCATATCACGGCTGTGAAATCCATTATGGCTACTGCCTAGAAGATGCTTGCATGCATCTGAACATGCCAACTGGCCTTTCTGCAATATGGTTAGCACTGTGACTTATAGTGATGTGTGCTCCCCCCCCCCCCTTCCTCCCCATAGGATGAGTAATCCAGCATTGGTTAATCACTTCTAATCTCCCCCACCCAGCTCTTCCAGCTTCCTGTGCTGTTAATAGAACATTGGTCATCTGGAGTGCAGTCAGTGCTTTAGCTTACGGCTTTCTGTAGTTGTAACTGTCCTGATGCCCTGACTAAGACAGTGGTTTCCGTATCTTTGCAGGGAGCATGGCAAAGACTGTCCGCCTTTAAAGATGACCTCTAGCAGGCTGTTTCTTTGTCAATCAAGTCACTTTTTGATAAAAACTGATTGATCCAAACAACTTTTTTTAAATCAGAAATGCGAGGGGCAGTCCTCTTAACTAGTGAAATGAACTGTCACAATCCTTGGAGTTAATTATAGAACCTTTTAGCAGTTGCCCATAGTTTTAATGGACACTCTTACTTACAAAGGTAAGATGAATGAAATTCTAAGAGACACCAGTAGGTACATTAATATTTCAAGAAATGAAATAAATATAGTTTATCAAAAGATATATATGGCCCTTGAGGAACTTTTACTTGAAGGATTAATAGACAATAAAATGTATAAGTACCTAAAGGTGGAGAAACCAAGAATACTAACTATATTTGGAATTCCCAAAATACATAAAGATGTGATGGATCCACCTTTAAGGCCTGTTGTTTCTGCGGAAGGGTCCAAAACTTTACCCCTTGCCAAATACATTGATTTAAAGTTAAAAAACTCATGGTTAAAACGAAATAATATCCTTAGAGATTCCTGGGACGTTCTTAGGTGTGTAAAACAGGAATTGTACAAAGAAGATATGTATTTTCTTACTATTGATATAATAGACCTTTTTTCCAGTATCCGCCACGAGGAGGGTTTAATTTTGTTGGAAGAAATAATAAAATTTGAGTACAGGAACCTAACGCACAATGAATGTACAGTGATTTTACAGTTATTGGATTTGGTCCTTAAGTACAATTTTCTTTATTTTAAGGGGGAATTTTTTCATCAAATAAAGGGTGTAGCCATGGGCGCAGCTTGTGCACCAACATATGCAAATTTGGTGTTAGCTAAATGGGAAGAAAAGTTGGTCTTTAATTCTGTATACAACCAGAAGTGGTTGTTATATAAAAGATTTTTGGATGACATTTGTATTTTTTGGAATGCACCCAAAGAAGAAATTCCTGATTTTATACACTTGTGCTGTGGTAGCATTGGCGCCTCACAGTAAGACGCTGTCCGGTTCGATTCTCAGTTAGAGCGTCTTCTGCATGGAGACATGCGTGAATGGGTGTCAGGGCTGGTAACTCAGCACGTAAAAATCAACTACCAATCATTAGCAGACCGGAGTTCCGCTGTGGCGACCCCTAACCGGGAAAAGACGAAAGACCCAACAATACACTTTTTAAACAACAGTGCAAACTTTTTAAAATTTACATACAATGTAGAAAAGGAAAAATTATACTATTTGGATATAGAGATATACAAGAAAGATAACAAGTTTAACTCTAGAGTATACAGGAGGAGCACATATTAGAATTCTTATTTACATTTTAACAGTGCTCATCCTGTTCACCAAAAAATAAATTTGGTAAGGGGTCATTACATAAGGTCCTCTAGAATGACTTCTAATACTGACGACTATATTGAGGAAATGAAACTTCTGAATCAAATGTTCAAACAAAGAAATTATCCACACCCTTTGATTGACAAGTAGAGAAAGAAATGCTGAGGGAGGGAAATTCCAACCAATTTTAGGGTGTAGTGAAGCTAGTATTGAACAGAGTAAATTGGAGGAGAATCTTAATAGGGCTCTGGTTTTAGAATTTAATGCAAGTTCGACTTTGGTTAGGAATATTGTTGACAAGGAATGGAACAGATTCATTACTATTACAGATCTTGGCAAAATAGCCAAAGAAAATTTGAGGGTGGTTTACAAAAATTCTTGCATCTTGAAGAATTTATTAGAAAATAATTTTATAACTGGTTCAGGAAACAATAGAAGAAAGAAAGGAACCTTTAAGTGTGAGCATTGTTCACAGTGTCCTTATATTGCCAACAAAGAGGCAATATTTTTGGAAAGTAGAAAAATTGTGATAGAAGAAAAAGAATACACCAACTGTAACGATATAGGTATAGTGTATGTGGCTAAATGTGAGTCTTGCCAAGCATATTATATAGGGAAGAATGAGCATAAATTAACAAGAAGAATTTAGGAACATCTGTATGATGTACAAAACAAAAATGAGACTAATGCCCTATATAAACACAAGTGGGATTGTAAGGATGCAAACTTTCTATTTTTTTTCACTAGAAAGAGTAAAAAGTGATGAAAGGGGTGGCTTATAGGAAGGAAGGATTGAATATAGAGAGCTTTGGTGGCAAATAACCTTGCAGGCGAATAAATGGCCAGGGCTGAATGAAAGTATTTCCATTGCCCCCCTTCTCAAACTCAGAGCTGCAAAGTTATAACGTCCATGGAGTAATGGTGTAAATCACTCTATTTTATTCTTTTAGCTTTAACAAGGATTTACTGTTCCAATCACCCTTTTTTAACTTTTGACCATAAGCAACTCAACAAAATACTAAATGGGAATTTTTAGTAAGTGTTTATATTGCTTACTTTTTGGTGCAATTTACAATATGACCACAAGATAGTGGCATAAACCAGATTAATAAATAGTTTTATCTTGGAAGAATTTTAAATGTTTAAAATATTGAGTTTTTTAATATTATATGAGTTTTTTATTCAAATTTTAGTGTGCACTTATTTATGTATTCATTTGATGTTCTTATTAAGTAATTTTTAAAGAAGTTTTATTAAACACATTTAACATGTACTGTTTTTAACCTCTTGTAATCAATTATGGTAATTTAAAAGGTTTCGGATTGGACTTTCTTAACTGAAACTATTATAAATGAGTAGTTTAGAGCCATCAGCCCACATCTGAGGAAGTTCTTGAAATGAAAATGTAATTATTTGGAGCGTTAATGTTTTGCATGTTTATGTCGATGGATTTTGTTTTACATTAAATTCAGTGTACCCGACTGTCTGCGAGCTTTATTGTGCACCTTCTGGGGTCCATTTTCAAGTTTATGAACAAGAGAATGTTACCCTTTGCCAGACTGGGGCTTTTATTCCTCAGCTGTTTATTTCACAAGATTACAGCCCCCTCTTTTAGGGCAGGCACAGGAAAAGCTAGTATGCCTTCTGACTCTTGGATCAAAGAGTTGGAGCTTTTGCAGTGGGCTGCCATTTAACCCACTTTAGTGTTTTTTTTTTTTTTTTTCTCCACAGACCATCAAGGCTGTTTCCCAGCATCTTATAGGTCCATTCAGGGTGGGAGCTGGCCCATTCATTCCCCAGTCATGCAAGATCTTTCTGGCCCATTAATTTCTGAGAGGAGCAAGAACCAATCAGCCCACTCATTCTCCTTTAATGTAAGAATCTGGCATTGAGAGTGGGCTGTCAAATGCATGAGGCACCTAGTTCCTCCCTAGCCTAACCCTTCTATATCACGGCTGTGAAATCCATTATGGCTACTGCCTAGAAGATGCTTGCATGCATCTGAACATGCCAACTGGCCTTTCTGCAATATGGTTAGCACTGTGACTCATAGTGCTGTGTGCTGCCCCCCCCCTTCCTCCCCACGGGATGAGTATTCCAACATTGGTTAATCACTTCTAATCTTCCCCACCCAGCTCTTCCAGCTTCCTGTGCTGTTAATAGAACATTGGTCATCTGGAGTGCAGTCAGTGCTTTAGCTTACGGCTTTCTGTAGTTGTAACTGTGCTGATGCCCTGACTAAGACAGCGGTTTCCGTAGCTTTGCAGGGAGCATGGCAAAGACTGTGCTTTAAAGATGACCTCTAGCAGGCTGTTTCTTTGTCAGTCAAGTCACTTTTTGATAAAAAACGATTGATCCAAACAACTTTTCTTAAATCAGAAATGCGAGGGGCAGTCCTCTTAACTAGTAAAATGAACTGTCACAATCCTTGGAGTTAGTTATAGAACCTTTTAGCAGTTACCCAATCAGTGAATTGTTTCCTACAGATTAGGCTTTGCTGGAGGGTTAATCATTCATTTAACAGAATTGTACCTTAACACACAGTCCTTGATGTCTGCTTTCAGGAAGGGTTTTGATTGAAGAGGATTTCACTAGACCTGATTGTGGACCTCCAAAAGAAGTAGTAGTAGAAGAAACCAGTATTGGTCACTGTTGAGGGTCTCTTGTTATGCCTCTCCAAGTCCTTTTTCATCCTTCTAAGCCAACCAAACTTTCCATGAAGCAGCAGCAGCCCCCTCAGAATCAGGATATCTCCGTGTTGTGTAGGAGCATGACCTTGCTGGTCAAGCAGACACAGTCCTGATGGCAGTCCAGGACTTTCTGTAGGAGACTGCCCTCAGAGTTTGCCATGGCTTGGAGGGCCATCACAAAAGACTGATGGAATAGTGAAATTTAGTGACTTTAGTGAATGGCCACATCTTAGTGCTGTTGGACCCAAGATAGATTGGATCTTCTGATGAATCCAGCCATTTGTTAGTGTTTTTGTACCTGCCTAGAATGTATTTTTCAGCGAGACTGTTCCTTATTTGAAAAAAGGCAAGAACTTGATTGCTTCCTTTTCATGTTTTCATTTCTCTGTTCCCAAATCTTAATGACTTCAGTATGCGCAGCCTGGACATCAGGTTCTAATGTGGTGATTCTCACGGCATTATGCTAGTGCTGATTCAAGGGACCCAGATGCCTTTGCCGGACATGATGTATCAGGTCCCTTACAAAAGTTTCATTAAGTTCTCTGTGGGTTGGTGTCATTTTCAGTAGAAAGCATTGCATCTTGTCTCTCCTCTGCATTTACAGTGTTTTCATGGTATTAGCCATGGTAATGGAGGCCGTGCAGAAGAAGAATGTTCAAATGTTCCTTTTTGATGGACCTTTAGCTTCAGTTGCCCCATGTTGAAGAATTCTCTGTTAATGTTCTCAACTTTCTAGACCTTGAGTATCTTCATCACCTGGCACAAGTTGTCTTGTGTTCCACCTCATGAAATTCCTTTATTGGAACAGATCTGGATACTCTTCAGTGTCAGGCATAATGTCCTATAGAGAAGGCCTTAGAGATTAGGTGTGTGCCATCCTGGTTAAAGATATGTACTTGTGCAAAATGGTATAGCTGATGCTTTCCTACTTTAAGGGCACGTACATTCAGTATATTGTTCTTTTACCCAAGCTTCTGCTGTGTAAAATTTGATAGATCAAAACCACCTCATCAAAATAACCACTATTGGGGGGGGGGGCAAAGCTCCACACACCCTCCTATAGGTGTCACCTGAACAAAAAACTAAGTCTTAGGCCACAAACCTCAGGATAATTAAAACTTTCAGCAGTCACTTATTCTTCACCCCATTTTCTTACCCTGTATTATCTAAATTGATGGTAAGCGGATGTTTATTTCTAAGGTGTAGATTCTCGGTTAAATATTTGATGAATGGCTTACATCTAAAGACTAGGTTTTTCCCATTGTCATCTCATGTTGTTAACATCTGAAGAACATCTCACTGATTAAGCATCTTATTCCCTTTAGTAGATTGCCCATGGTAGAACATTCTTTGGTCTTTTTATGCCCAAACTACTTCAGTGCCATTCATCTAGGGCTACCAGTTGTCAAGGTTGCCTGATAAATAGCTGGTGCATAACTCTGCTGCCCAGCTACTTACTGGGGGTGCCTAGACACCATCACATCAACCAATGCTGCTTAGACTGCACATGTTTCCTTTTCTGTCACATATTGCCTGTGAAACCTTCATCCTGGTTTCTGGTCTTTACAACTTGGGTCCCCCTTATCTCAAGAAACTTCTAAGCTGCTACTAGCAAGTATGCATAGATCTATTCTGACACGTGACTGTTTCAAGCACTTGCAGAAAATGTGTCAATTTGACCTGCTATATAGGGTTTAGCAGTTACTTATTTGTTCTCATTTTGTTTCTTTTATTTTACTCTAATCTTATGTCCAATGATTGCTTTATAGTTGTGCTTTAGTATAAGCACTTCAGTAAATTTGAACCATTCAGTGTGGTAATCTTTACAACTTGGAAAATGTTGGAAGCCAAATCAGCTGATCTGCAGAATACATATTAGGCAAGCTTTCTTTAAAGGCTTCTTGCAACAATATTTTCTGATTGGACAGACCTGAGAAGATCTGACTGATGTTCTGCAGAAAAGGAAGCACACGGACAGTATTGAGGGTGATTGGCATGCCGATTTCCAAGTCCTTGTTTTTTTCTTCTTTCTAGTCATTACAACTTTCGAGGAAGAAGTCTTATTGTTAAATGAAGAGGATTCCCAATTGTAGATAGATAGTCATGCCAGCCAAAGTAACAAGTAGTTTCATCCATTTGGCACAATATTTGCAGTCCAGGACATTCCATGTTTTTTTTGGGGGGGGGGTCCAAATTTACATTAACATTGAGACTCAGCATCATGGACTGGTGAGTTCTCAATCTTTTGATGGATGGTCACATCGTTGGGCTCTTACTTTAACCCATAGAACAGCTGCTGTCAAGGATGTAGTCAGTTCCATAGAGTTCTTGAGGAAAGCCCACTCCATTTTATAGGGGCTGTAGAAGCTCTACTTTATTTGGAACAAGACCTAAGGGTTGTTCCTGTACCTTTCTTTATGTTTAAAGGAGATGAGAAGCTTTTGTCCCATGGTAAAGGTAAACCTAGGTGATTTCAGTGAACAGATGCAGTGCTTCAAATTCTGGTTATATCCATACTGCTACAGGCCACCCAGGTGGAAGTAGCAGGCATGATGAACCTTTCTGTCTGATCAACGTGAGATCTACACCAAAGGTTCATTAAGCTCCCTCTGAATAAGTATCACTTTCAGTACAAAGCATTGCTCTTATAGGTTCATGGGTTGTTACTAGGCTAATGACCATCAAGTCCCTAACAAGCATAGCTGTGCACCCCAAACCATTTGAGTATCAGGTATCATACAGGGGGAGGGGTATGTTAGTAGGCAGGTACCTAAGGATTTGTAGGAGGGGTGTTAGTTAAGCTACTACTTTTCTTATTGATGGTCTCTGGGGTCAGATCAGGGATAAATTTACAATTCCCCTTCCACTTGTCAAGATTTTGTTTGAATAGGGTCAGGGATGAACCCTGTTTTATGTGGATGGGGGATCCTATCCTTTGGGATGCATTTCTGACTCTCCAGCACATTGTTTGTCACATGCATAGTTCAGATCCCTGGATCTGGTGATGTTCTTCGTGTTTCACTGTTGCAGTCATTACATTTGGGTAATCTGCTGGCAGGTTGCCCTCAGTTGGCCTGATTAACAAAGTCTTGGGTCGTGCATCAGTTGCTGTCTCTTCTTCCATGACGTCAGGTCGTCACAGGTATAAAACATGCAGCTGATGCCATTACATCAGTCTTTCTTGCCACGCGGTGCCCAAAGCAGAAGCAGTTCACAAGTGCCGGTCGGCCGACTCCTGAAATTTTCATTTTCGAGTTTCAGAACCGAAGTCTTCAACTAAAAGCTAAGTACCCCGTTGGGAAACTTTTTCTTGCTCCTAACCAATGTCAGTAAAAGTTAATAATTGCATTACTTGTGGGAAGCAAATACCTCATAAGGATTTTCATTTGTACTGTATGCCTTGCCTAGGCCCTGACCACAATGTACCTTACTGTCGATTTTGTGCTAAATTTAATCAATGCACTATTAAACGTCTGTATATTTTTGCTTCTAAATATTTTGGGCCTAGATTTAATTATCCAGAAATGACATTGGTTAGCAATCAGACTACCAGAGTACCTAAAAAATGCAAAGAAAAAGACAGAGACAGACCGTCGAGTTCCAAAACTGACGACAACACTTCTCCTAAGCCAGTCGCCAGTTCGCCGGTACTCAGTGAGGCGCTTTCACAGCCCCTGATGCCCGCTACTTCTGATTCGCAGGCCTCTACTGAGACCCATTCAGAGTCTGGTATGCCGCGAGATGCTTCAATTATGGAACCTGTGGATGTCTCTACCTTAAATGGGTCCAGAGCTGCTGTGCAATCACCGGTTTCTGAGGGTGTTTTCAGGCCTACAGATTTGTATATTAGACCGACGCCATCTTCAAAACTAAGGCCAAAATCTAAATCTATGTCTAAAAAAACGACTCCTGGGCCACATGTGCAGGCCCCTATGCCTAAAAAACAAATGATCAAAATGGCTGAAGATTTAATTACTGTGATCAGGGGTAATCAACCCCCTCCTTCTAAGAGGCCTAGGCAAGGCATTGATTATGAATCTTCTGAAAAGGATTCTATTTCTTCAGACTCTTCTAATGAACAGGATTTGTCTGTTCCTACTTACAAGGATTCTGATGCAGAAGACTCCATTCCTTCTGCTTCTCCCTCTGAGGATTTTTGTTTTGGGGAAACTTTACATACCTTAAGGGAACACTTCCACTGGGAAAGCCAGGATTTCTCTGAATCTAAAAAGAGACTTAGGGATTTCCTCCTTCTTCCTCAGCATAGGCCTTTGGCTATACCTCCTGTTCTAGACATTGTTGATGTTTTTTCAGAATCTAGTATGACTCCCGATTCTCTGCCTCCAGCTCCTAGTAAACCAGACAGATACTACAGAGTTCCTGATTCCCACAAATTCCTTTTCAAAAATTCTATTGCTGATCCTGAAACCATTTCTCAGGGTCCCAAGGGCATTAAGGCCTCTGCTGCTAAAATTCCTACCCCTTCTGATAGAGATTCCAGGGCGCTGGATAGATGGGGTAAGAAGGTTTACACTTCTGCAACCTTGGTAATCAGGGCTTTAAACTGTCAATTTCATATGCTTAAATATCAACAGCATATTATGGGACTACTTAAACAGAAAATTGTGTTAATTTCTGACTGTGTGGAAAATAAAGATTTACAGGATTTATTACATTCAGCTGAACAAGTTGGAAAACATACTTTGCAATGTGGTTTTGATTCCTTGGAGGCCTCTTGCAGGGCTGCTGTAACTGGATCTGTGCTAAGAAGGCATGCTTGGCTCAAAGAGCAAACTCTGCCTGATCATGTTAAAGAAAAATTGTTGGATGCTTCTTTACAACAGGACCGTCTCTTTGGTAATAAGGCTGAAGAAGTGTTAAAAAAGATGGGAGATGAAGCTAAATCTATGCAAATTGTGAAAGATTTCTTACAAGTGCAACCTCCAAGATTTAGTAGGCACTGGCCTACTAAGAACTGGTCCTTTCCAGTCCCTTTGAGAGCCGCTCAAGTCAAATCCAGACATTCCAAAGGCTCCAGGTTTCAGTCATAAGGAACTTTTAGAACAAAACAATGGGGTGCCTCCACCTCCAAATCTGGAAACAAGGCACCTCCCTATGGTAAACAGTCTCAATGACTTCCCTCTACACTCACCAAGCACTTACCTTTTAGCCACCCCTTTGGGGGGAAAACTGGCACTTCATGCACAAAACTGGCAACTTATTACCCAGGACAAATGGGTTTTAAATATAGTATCCCAGGGATACAGATTTCATTTCCACATGTTGCCAATCCCAAACGGATGGCCAGACCTGTCCCTAAATCAGTGGGTAGAGGCCCAGAAACAAGTTCTGTCCCTCATGAACATGGGGGCTATTCAACCAGTACCAGAAGAGGAAAAGGGACAAAGTTTCTATTCAAGACTTTTCCTGGTACCCAGAAACACAAATCATGGCGTCCAGTTCTGGACTTGTCCACTCTAAACACATTTCTGGACATTCCAAAATTCAAAATGCTGACTCTTCAACAGTTACTACCTATGCTAGGCAAAGATGCCTTGTTGGTAGCTCTAGACTTAAAAGAGGCTTACCTGCATATCCCAATCAGGGAATCTTGCAGAAGATACCTCCGCTTCAAAGCAGGCTACTTGCATTACCGGTTCTCTGCACTGCCCTTTGGCTTATCTACTGCGCCCAGAGTCTTCACAAAGTGCCTGGCTCCAGTAATTGCATTTTGCAGGCAAAGAAATATTCAAATATATCCATACCTGGACGATTGTCTTATTCAGGCTGAAAACAAGGACATTCTTTTAAAGCATCTCGCATTTGTAAAAAGGGTTCTAACTTGTCTAGGGTACACCATAAATGAAAATAAATCACAACTGATACCCTCTCAAAAAATTACATTCCTGGGTGCAAGCTTGAATACAACTGCCCAGATGACTTACCTTACGCCAGAAAAGCAAATTCAATTGGTGACTTACTTCAAACAAGTGGCCACAAAAAACCTGATATCTGCAAGACAAATTCTGCAAGCCTTGAGTTTCATGGCCTTTTGCATTCTTCTAATTCCATATGCAGGACTGCATATGAGGAAACTTCAGTTGTACTTAAAAAGTTTATGGAGTCAACATTGTCACAGCCTAGAAACAATAATTCCTATCATACCTTGCCTGCAACTAGAGTTCCTCTGGTGGGCAGAGGCCTGCACCAAAACAAGGGACTGTCATTCACTCCACTCCCTGCCGCCCAAACCCTAACTACAGATGCATCAGACTATGCTTGGGGGGCTCATCTGGCAGGGAAGTGCATTCAGGGCAAATGGAGCCCAAATCAAATGCACCTTCATATCAATCAGAAAGAGATGCTAGCTGTACAGAATGCACTGACAGCCTTCAAGGACTACCTTCATCCAGGACAATTAATGATAAAGACAGACAACACCACAGTTATGTGGTACTTAAACAAGCTGGGGGGTACACATTCCTACCCCCTTTGCAGACTAGCCATGGTACTGTGGAACACGGCCTTGACCTATCAAATACAACTACAAGCTAAATTCCTGCCAGGAAAGCTGAATACTCTGGCAGAGGAACTAAGCAGAAATCTTATGGACCCACACAGATGGAAACTGGAACCACAAATTTTCAACATGTTGACACGCAAATGGGGGAGCCCAGACATAGATTTTTTTTGCCTCACCCCAGAACTATCAGTTGGACAAATTCTGCACAAGAATAAATCACAAAAAAGCTTGGAAAGTGGATGCTGTATCATTCAGCTGGAAAAACCTATCAGTCTATGCCTTTCCCCCTCTGCCTCTGCTCTCCATAGTTCTACTAAAAGTCAGACAGGACAAACCAAAATTATTCTGATTGCTCCAGACTGGCCTTGCCAACACTGGTATCCACCCCTGTGCAATGTGTCACACCTTCCTCCATGGCACCTGCCTCAGACACCCTACCTACTGCCTCAGCAGAACTACCAAATTCTGCACACGCAGCTCCAAACTTTGAATCTTGCAGCGTGGCTTATCATCTAATTTCACCCTTGGCATCCCTCAGCAAAACCTGTGATGGATGTCATTTTGGAGGCTAGAAGGCCTAATACTAGAAAATCTTATGCTGACAAATGGAAAAGATTCTGTGCCTGGAACCAATCACAAGGAATAAGCACAGCTATGCCCAATATTCCTCAGATTCTACAATACTTAACTGAGATGCTTCACAAGGGCCTATCTTTTTCTTCCATAAAAATCCATACCACTGCCATTCCAGCTCATTACAACACAGAACCTCCCCTCTTCTCTCATCCTCTGCTAAAGCAGTATCTCAGAGGGGCCAAGAACTTAAGACCTCCTAGGAGAGTGCATGAGACCTCAGTTTTGTTTTGGAAAAACTCACTCTCCCTCCTTTTGAGCCAACTGCTACTGCAGACCTAAAATTTCTCTCCTGGAAAACAGCTTTCCTTTTAGCAGTCACTTCAGCTAGAAGGATTTCTGAATTACAGGCTCTTACGGCCGTGGAGCCTTTCATTGTTTTTCATGCAGACAGGGTGTCTCTCAGGACCAATCCATCTTTCTTGCCTAAGGTGGTATCCAGTGTGGCTCTCAATCAGACCATTCATCTGCCAGCTTTCTTTCCCAATCCACAGAATAAGGGTGAGTGGATTCTGCATTCATTGGATGTACACAGGCAACTTAGATTTTAGTTAAACAGGACAAAATCTCTAAGAAAATCTGAACAACTATTGGTGGCATTTGCTGCAGGGGCAGAGGGAAAGGCTATTTCAAAGCAGACTATTTCCAAATGGATAAGCCATTGTATTCGTTTCTGCTATATGCACCAGGGTAAAACTATCCCCAAGGGGATCAGATCTCTTTTCACCAGGGCTGCATCTACTTCTGCAGCCTTTCTCAGAGGGGTTCCTACCAGAGATATTCTAGAAGCTGCTATCTGGAGCTCAGTTCATATGTTCACCAAACATTACCATTTACCTCTCTTCTCTAGATCCAGAGCTGGCTTTGCCACTGCTGTCCTGCAGGGCCTTATAACTGCTCCTAATGCTGTATAATTCCATCCTCCCAGCCATAACTTTAGGAATCTACCCAAATGTAATGACTGCAACAGTGAAACACGAAGAACTTAGTACAGTTGTGTACACTTACCATAAATGTAGATGTTAGAGTGTATTCACTGTTGCAGTCCTGGTTACCCACCCTCCAGCCCCCTGTTTTTTCTCTTACTATACCTCTACTTTCTTTTACTAAAATCCCTTTTGGTGTGTTTGCTTTTGTTTGGAGGTATATTTTTTGTGTTTTAAATTATATACATATATATGTATATATATATTTTTTGCTTCCCATTTGGGGGGCACCTGACATTCGGGGCAAGAAAAACTGATGTAATGGCATTGGCTGCATGTTTTATACCCCTGACAACCTGACATCATGGAAGAAGGGACAGCAACCGACGCAGGACCCAAGACTTTGTTAATCAGGCTGACTGAAGGCAGCCTGCCAGCAGATTACTCAAATGTAATGACTGCAACAGTGAATACACTCGAACATCTACATTTATGGTAAGTGCAAACAACTGTACTTTTCCCATGGTATTTGTTATGCAAATGTGCAATAGATCCATTAAGGATGGGTTTGAGGAAGGCTTGTAAGTGGGGCAAAGATTCCCTCTCAACAGCTTTTAGGAGACTGAATACATAGATGGAGTCTTTAGGCGATTAGTGTAAGATAGGATATTCATGCCCTGAATTCTCCTGGTAAGAAACCTTTGAGCACATTCCAACTGCTCCAAGTGTCTGGTTAGATACGTGCCAAAGGGGGCATTGTACTCAGTGATGGGTCTGATAAAGACTGAGAAGAGGTGGTGCTATAACTTCCTTGGACCCAGATGCCATAGCCTTACCTGTAAGTTAGGTGACATAGGATGATTTTCTTATTATCTTAGCCACATATTGGTCAAAAGCCAGATTGCTGTCTACATATGGTCCCAGATCCCTTACTGCTGGATAAAGTCTTAGGGACATTTTATCGATGAAGTAATTAACTTGTATTGACACTTTCACAAAGGCATTATAATGCATTTTTTGGGAACGAGTTTTAGGCCATGGCTTTGGCACCAGTCATTTGTGTTAAACCCACTTAAAAGATGTTTCTGTCTTATGGGAAATCTATAATGGCTCCCAATTTACACTCTTCTGTGAACTTGGTGAGTCAGTGGCCTTTAATGTTAGCCTTGACTTCTGAGAAGAGTAGATGCCAAACAAGAACGGGACAAGCATGGAGCTCCGAGGGTACTCCACTAGTGACCGGTCTCTTGTTGCAGTTGGTTTCGACAATCCTGTCTTCTTGGGTCCTGTCTGTGAGCCAGCTCGCACTTCATCCAAAGCCATGCAAGCTATGATAAGAATATTTTCTTGATTAACTGCACTTGTAATTGCTTTATACAGTGATCACTATTGTTTTTGAAATTTTTTTAAAACATTTATTAGTTCAAAAGTTCATAGTTAATTTAGGCTAACTGCCTGTGTGACCATTTTAAGCCTAGCCAATTTCACTTTTCTTTGTGTTTATGAGGTGAACACTTTAAACATTATACCAACCCAGAAGAATCCCTGTTTATTTAATTTTGTGGCAAAAATACTCATTTCTCTATTTGATGGCTTTTCTAGTCTGTGCGCCTCCAAATCTCTTTGCAGAAGTGTGAACTAACTAGGGACTTAGTTGTTTGCTGTTTAATCTGCACTCGAGACCTGCTTTTGTTGTACTTTTACATTAAGAAATTCCAAGATCAGACATCTTGTGGCAGAATATGTTTACCTGGTTTCTAAGTTGGGAAGTGCTGCTAATTGTTTTTTGTTTAGTCTGCACTTTGCTGTGCTTTTAAATTATCAGATTTCAGGATCAGACATCTTGTGGCAGAAGGTATTTTCTTGGGCTGTCTGACTGGAAGCACTGGAGGAAGCTCAAAGTGTGGTTGTTTATTGGCTAGAAGGCAAAGGAGTCAGTTTACAAGCCTTTTTCACTAATATAAATCAGGCAAGTTGCATGGCTCTTTGTTCAGTTACAGAGAACTCTGCAACACTTTTCCAGTGTTTCAACTGCATCCAAAGCCATCCAGGCTAAGATATGAATATTTTCTTAATTAACTGCACTTGTACTTGCTTTATAGAGTGATCACTACTGATTTGAGGATTTTTAAAGCATTTATTTAATTTTGTGGCAAAAATAGTAATTTCTCTATTTGTTTGCTTTTCTAGTTTGTGTGCCTCCAAATTTGTTTTCAGATGGGCAAATTAATTGGGGGCTTATTTGTTTGGTATTTGTTTGTTGTTTAATCTACATTTGAGAGCTGCTTTTGCTGTGCTTAACACCAGGAGATTTCAGGGTCAGACATCTTATGGCAGAAGGTGTTTACCTGGGTCTATATCAGCATATCGAATGCTGAAAACGCCAAATTCAATTTAATCAAACTGAAATGTTCAAAATCTCAAAAGAGCAAACTGACGGAACATCGATTTCTTTCCCAGAGAAAGAAATCGCGTTCCATGCAAAAAAAATAAATAATTTCAGTACTTTAAACGCCGACAGAAGTAGGGGGCTGTGCCCCCCACACCCCCCTACTTAAATATACCAACTCCGAGACCGCACCACAGTGGAGGAAATAGCAAACTCCGATGGCCCACCAGTTTCATTCCCTGGGAAAGAAATCAATGTTCCGTCAGTCTGCTCTTCTGAGATTTCGAACATTTCAGTTCGATTAAATTAAATTTGGCATTTTCAACATTCGAAATGCTGATTGGAACCCGTTTACCTGGGCTGTCTGAGTTGGGAAGCACTGGGGAAAGCTCAAAGTGTGGTTGTTTATTGGTGACAGGACATAGGTGTCAGTTTACAAGGTTTTTTTGTCTACCTATAAATTAGTCAAGTTCTTGGTTCACTTACGGAGAGCTCAACTGCATCCAGAGTCATCCTAGCTAAGATCAGAATATTTTCTTGATTAACTGCTCTTGTACTTGCTTTATACAGTGACTACTACAGTTTTGAGCATTTTAAAGCATCTGTTTAATTTTGTAGCAAAAATAGTCATTTATCTGTTTGTTGGCTTTTCTCGTCTTTGTGAACTGTTAGCCATAGTGGCAGATGCCTTGCAAGAGAAGAACCTTCATGTCTTTTACCTGGGCAGTTAGAGTCCTGTCAAGGTTCTCTTCGGTACAGTTCCTGGCTTAGATAGTCCTTTGGGTACAGACCAAAGAGATTTCCATCTGGGTGAACATCCCTCTGATGGCAAACAGGGCTGTTTTTTGGGGGGTAGGGAGGCAGAGCTGGGGAGTCTTCAGGGTCTTGTCATTCCTGTAAACAGAGAGATCCAGCAGGTTACGTCTTTGACATTCTGGGTAAAAGTATGTGCCATTGCATAGCATGACAGGTTCATAACCCAGAGACTGCCCATGCTATGGAATAGACTTCTCATACATGTCAAGCAGAGCATCTCACTGGCCTCTTTAAGAGAAATCTTTATGAGTGAATTGGAAATAGAAAATTCACCCCGGGGATCATTCCAGTGGCTCTGCTTGATAGAAGCACTAAGAACTAAGGTTGGGTGGCATGATGCCAGGATAATCCTATAGGCTAGGCTTGTAAAGGCTCCAGGGCTATTAGCCTAGTACACACCTATGAACCTATGCATCATTACTTGGATTAAAAGGGTACATTTATGCAGGACATTGTTGCACAGTCAAGTCACTTTAAAGTTAATTGGTCAAAACCTTAATTGGTCAAAACCACCCTATCAGACAGATAACTTAATTTTTTATGTACATGAGAGGACCCCCCCATGCAAGGAAACACACAAACTAAATCTGGGGTCACACTTTTTAGCAGGGGTGTAAAAGCTTAAGCAGTAATTTGTTCAGTGAGGTGGTCTGTATAAATCTGGCTTCATTGTAAGGTGAATGTGCTGAATCTCTCTCAGGCAGGCTATCCCTTATACATCCTTGAAGGAGAGTTTCTGAATGGGCAGGCCTCAGACATTCAGAGAAAGCAAATGAACAGTGGCTACCTGTGGGGGTAGTCATCCAGAATGCTCCACATAAAGTCCCTCTACTTCTTTTTTCCAGGTCAGTCCAACTTTCTAGGAAAAATCTCATTGCGGAATATGGAGGATCCTCAAACATTAAGTGGTCTTGCATCCTTCAGTTCTCCTAGCCAAGTTACAAAGTAGGATGAAGCTATTTGCCTAGAATTTGAAGTGTTCTCAGTTTGACCTGGCCTGCAGATTCATCATCAAGGAATGGTGAGTTTTCAACATAGTTATGCATGGCTACAATATAGACCTCTTGGGCTGCCCCAGAAGCAGCTTTCCATTAGGGCTATGCCATTTCTGCAGTCCCAAACTCTGCACTTCAGTGAAGCTGTAGGGATTTGTCCTTTTGCATATTTTTTTCACTCCTTCTTTGTCCTCTCCTTGTCCACTGGAATAAATTGACCTGCTTTAGACTTTCCTTGGCTAATCCCAACCCATGTCGAGGGCTGGTGAGATCAGGGATCCTTGAGCAGTGCCCCACTTTAGCCAGAGTGTGGTTTTTACATAAGTCTCTTTCCACCATGTGCACGTTAGTAATACGAGGGTGGGAAATGCAACAGATGTCTGTGTTGAACCACTTCTCATTTCTCCAAGGGGCTCCTACCACCCTCAGACAGCACTATGTGGTTGTTTCCCCAGTCTTCACCAGAGAAGGCAAACCACTTGAGTGTGCTCCAAGAATGTGTACATGCCCTCCAGGAAGGACACACCCATCATCACTGCCTGAGCTTTCATGCAGCTGAGCATCTGTTCAAGCCATGGTTGCCTGGGCAGTATTTGAAACTGTATCCCCCTGCTAGAGACTTTTCAGTTTTGAACAAGGTCCTGGGCTGTAGTGCTACTTTTTCTTAGTTCTAAAAGAAATGGGGAAACTTTTATCCCATCCTGAACCTTAGCCACTTCAGAAAGCATTTTCATTACATTCTGTCTAGGAAGAGGGCTCTCTAGGTGGTCATGCCCATGTTGCAGAAAGCACTTGAATGGAGCTGCAAAGCATGATGGACTGCCTTCTTGACCCTTCATTGTATGAAGTCTCCACAAGAAGCTCATTCATTTCTGACCAGGTAGATGTCATTGTAGGCACATAGTTTTGCTATTTTTCACTCTCTGTACCCCTACTGTTTGTGTACTATCCGTGGTAGTGATGACCATACAGGCCAAGAATCTTTATGTGGCAAGTAGCTCACCCCAAATTTGTTTTGACAGTTTGACAGGGATAGCAGGTTAGGGACTATGCCTGCAGTAGAAGATCTGGACGAGACTTTTCTGTCTTAAGGGAGAACTCCTCCAGGTCATTCTGGATGCTACTTTCTTTGGGGAGGGGGGGATCTCTATTTTCTGTGGTCATTTTTCTTAGGACCTGGTCAATAGCTACTAGACAAGGAAGCAGGCTTAGTTGATACATGACCGCCTCTGTGACACCCTCCTTTTTTACTATTATTTTTATTTTGAAAGCTGCCCATCTCTCAGAAGAATATAACCCCGCAGACATCAAGGAGAGCCCTGTAGCCTCAAATAGTCTTTAATTCCTCAGCTCTGCATGCAGAGTTTCCCAGGAGGTCCATGACCTTGGAGTAGAAGCTGATTTTGGACTGTTGTCTAGGGCCCTTGTGTTTGGGGGGATCACCAAGTTTACTTTAGCATGCAAGACCTGTGGGTTCTCGTAATGGTCTCATATGGCCATGTTTTAGAACTTTAGTCTTCTCTCAGAATAGACAAGCTAGTTGTGCAGAACTGTAGAAAAAGGACCTACCCTTTATTTATTGGGGTGGTAGGTTTTATCCTTTATGTAGAATGAGGCCAGGCATTCTGCTTTCACCTCATTTTGGCTCAGTGGCTTCAACAAATACATTCTGAATATCATGTTCTGGATGATGACCTTTTTAAGGGGAGAGTAATAGTTCCGTTCTGCTGTAGGGTGCTTTAGTTTTACTAGAAGTTATGGATGCCTTTTGACATGTAATTTTCTTTGGTCCCTGCAGGACATTTGTTTGACGTGATCTGGATGGGCTACACTTTCATAACAGAATACTGACAGTTGGATTATTTGTATGCAAAATATAAGGACTAAAAACTTACATGAGAATGTAAGGGTATGCTTCTTATGATCCTCCTAGATCAACAAGCTTGCAAGTACCTATGAACCCATATAGTCTCTTCTGCATCCATTATGTTTTCTAAGATGTTAGAATAGGTAGCCAAAGCTTTACAGGAGAAAAAAACTGCACAAGTTCATCTGCCTGTGTAATTGGCTCCTGGTGTTCATTTCAGTCACTGATTTAGTCATGCCCTAGTCACTACATCTGGACATCTCCTTAAAGTGGGAAAAGTTCTGTCTGATTGTGTTTTAGAAGATTGATCTTATTCATTTAGAGTGAGGTTGGACATTTTGAGATGTCTGTCATTTCTAGAGCCCAAGAGGTAATTGTCATAGATGCCTGCATGAGGGTACAGCAGATGTTTCTTGTATGGATCACTAGCAGTGATCCTGTAGAGATTTCTGTAGCAGGTGGAGGCACGATGTCCAGACAGACATCCAGAGTTTTACTGTCTTCCATCCATGCCAGGTAGATTCCACCTTCCCAGCAGTGTTGGCACACTTCTGGTATCAAGGTGACACCAACCCATGCCATGTTTAGTACTTTCCGGATACAGTACTAGTGTTGTACTTCAATGTATGGTAGAATCACTTAGCCCATCAGATCAGCTAAGGCAGATAAGCATCCATCCAGAGACCTTCTTATTCCTTTAGTGCTGATCAAAAGTGCCTCTTTACTGGTTGATTTAGGTGGGCAGTGTTATTTCGTAGGAAATGTGCAAGTGTATTTTATTCTAACCAAATGAACAAAAAACCAAGAAGGCACAAAATGAGTGTGGTAAAGCTATGGATAAACCAGGCAATCAAACTTGCAATAGTCAAAAGCAAACCTATGGATAAACCAGGCAATCAAACTTGCAATAGTCAAAAGCAAACGACTGTATTAGTGTTTTCGTCCAACAAAAATGAACTTCTTCAGATAAACCATACCATATTAAAGCAGTAGTTTAAATACACAAGTCAATCAGACATCATTAATAAACCAATTAAGCAATTAAATCTCCCCCAACTTAAAGCTACAAACCTAAATATCAAGTACATCCAAAACTATTACTTTAAAAACTTTAAATTCTCCTCCTAACCTAAAATAATTTCTAAGATAAAAGCTTACAAAAATGTTATAATTATATAAAACATGTATATAAAAATAAAAAATGAACATATATCCTATCTTTCTAAGGCTCTGATGTTGAGTAAGCAAGAAATGGGACACATCATTGAGACTTGGCCATTTAAAGGCATTAAGCCTCAACTGCCATAAAAGTTCTTTTTTCTCCAAAAGTAATTCCAAGGTTCCCCCTCTAGGTCCTGGTACCATTCTGTCAATAGCCGTATATTTAAAGCTATGGCTAATAGGTACCAGTAACTCCTTTTGCAGTGCATAGGATTTGGCACTGTGGACATTGTCACTCGTAGTTTGAGGTCCACACCACAGTTAGTATTGCAGTTTAGGTGATAGATGAGATGGATATTTAACAATCAGGAAAATTGTAGTAGTTTTGCAACTGGCTGGAGTTTGGCTAACTGCACCGTATGGAGCAAATTAATTCATAGCTTCGTAGGTAAGTAATAGGCTGGCTGCCCTTGCAGGCCATTTTAAGCCTAGCCATGTTTCATTTTAGGGCTTGAAATAACCTAAACAATTTGGTTATAGATTGGCCTTATCCATTTCATGGTCGATAATTATATATTTACTCTTATAACTGGGATAATACCACAGGTAATTTGAGGGGCCCCATATATGAGATAAAACATTTATGAGTTGCCTCTCTCTATTAGTAATAAAGGGGCAGTCCTCGGGTAAATTTTCTATTTTCCATCAATAGATCTAAGTTGTGCTTGAAAATGGACAAGGATAAACTTTATGTAGATAGGGAGTCTTTCCTCAACAATGGTATACTCTGAGAGATAAAACTGTCCCTCCAAACCATTCTGTTGATGTTGCAGAAGAGGTTTAGATCCCTTGATGTGCAATAAATCCATCAGCATTGACTTGTAGGATGCCTTGTATGCCAGACACAGGATACCTCTTAGCAGTCTGTAAAATACCAAGTATAGTGATAGGGCTTTGAGTAGCTCCATGTCTGACATGTTTAGATCTTGTATCATTTTAGTAAGGTATCTCTGTGGGTGTTCCATTTGTTGCATATGTCTGTAAAGATACATGCCAAAGGTGGCATTATATTCAATGATTAGCCTAATGAGGGCTGAGTAAATGGAGGCAGTGACATCCCTAGATCTAAACACAATCCCTTTGTTTATAAGCTGTGCAACATAAAAGGACTTTCACAACTCTAGACACATGTTGATGAGAAATTAGGTCACTATCCACATAAGTTCCAAATTCTTGAACAACTGTGTCAACTCTTATGGGGTAGATGACTCCCCAAAGGGTACAGTAATGCATTTTTTTAGCATTCAGTTTGTCCATGATTTTGGCACAAATTATTTATTTGAGACAAACCTTCCTGCAGGATGGCTAAGTTATTTGGAGATTCAGTGAGTGCTCCTAGCTTACAGTCATCTGCAAACTTAGCCTAAACCTTTTGGTATTGGCTTATACTTAAAAAAAAAAAAAAAAAAAATGCAAACAGGAGAGACCCCAGCACAGAACCCTGGGGGAGATCCACTGGTGACTGGTCTTTCGTGGAGGTAACTTCCCTCTTGATTGTCTGTTCCATCTTTGAGCCATTTGGCAGTCCAGCATGTGACATAGGTTTCTTCCAGGTTTATTCAGTTTTTGTACTGTGACTGAGTGGAGAATTGTGTTAAAGCTTTGGCTAGGTTGAGGTTTGCAATATCTATCATTTTGCCTTCATCCATTGCTTTGGTGACCTTTGCAAAAAATAAAATCCACAAGGTTGAGTAAATATACCAGCCCTTGACGACTCCAAACTGAGATGGTTCCTGTGTTTTGAGGTTCCTTGTGTCTTGATTGACTAATTTCATAAGTCTTTCTATGGCTTCCATATGAGGTTGGTCAGACTTATGGGTCTGTAATTGACTGGGTCTGTGGAAGATCTTCCCTTATGCAGGGGGAATGACTGTAGCTATTCTCTTTTCGCCTGGTACAAAACCTGTATGGAGGCTGAGATTGAACAGTGTTGTTAGGGGTGTGGCTGAATTGTGAATCCAGGGATATTGTCAAGACCCATCGATGCAGTATTTTTAGCTTTTGATAGCACTTTTAGGACTTGATTTTGTGTGATAGCCAGAGGCAAGCCAGTCTCAGGTATTTCTTGAGAGACACGTAGGAGATAGAGGGGTTAAAGTTAGAGCTAAATTTATCAGCCAGTAGGTTCGCTGCATCTTCAGCCTCAGTGTAGTAAAATTGGTCACAATCTGCTCATTGCATTGCTGCTTGGCACTTTTGAGATTATGAACATAAAAAATGCCTTGTGATAACAATGTTAGTCTCAAATTTGGCTTTGGTGGATTTTATTAAGCTACTGAGCTGTTTGCTTAATCTGATGTCCTTTTCATTTTTCCTTAGTGTATGGGTTCAGATCCTCTCTTCAGATCCGACTCAGATGTTTATTTCAGACTTAGGGTCCAGCTGTCAAGCTCCTCCATGTACCCATAGTGCTCTGCTGTATCACCAGAGCCCCATATCTCGTTTGACACCTTTGCGAACAGACACAGGTTTCTTAGCTCTCGAGCATTTAGGTTTGAGAAGTAGCAAAGTTTCTATTTTTTTTTTTTTTGTTAAAAAATAAAGCTATCCTTCAAACTCCTCTCTACTTAAATTTCCTCCCTTTCTCTTTTCAAGTTATCGCTGGCATTAGCCTTTTTTCCTTATATTTCAAATAGGATCACAGGGTCATAGAAATTTACTAGGCTATTGGCCCTGAGACTCAAATAAGCCATACCAAAAATTTAGTCCATGTTCTGACAAGTCAGCACCCGATGCCCCTGTCCAGCAGGGACACAGGTGGAATCCCAGGGGTGTATTTTCTGTTCCCATCCAGTGTCCAGTTTGCGCTTAAAAAGGGTTAATAAGTTACTGTGCTTGACATGGAGGGCGAGTCTATTCCACAGAATCTAAATCTGTCCTGCCAACAAGTCCTGTTGATGTCACACACCAGGTTGAGGTCCCGCATGAGAGTTACTCGAGTGGAGCTTGACTTGTGGATATGCAGCAGTCCCATCAAGGCAGGGTCTGAGATTGCTTTGTATGCCAGACAGAGGTCACCTCTGAGGAGTCTGTAGGAGACTTGAGTAGAAGGACAGGGCCTTTAGCCTGTCTGTGTAGGGGAGATGTTTGAGACCCTGGATTCTCCTTGTGAGGAACCTCTGTGGTCTCTCCGGCTACTGCATGTGATTTGTGAGGTACATGCCAAAAGGGGCATTGTACTCAACAATGGGTCTTGTAAAGGAAGAATACAGGGATGTTATGACCACCTGGTCCCTGGATGAGATACCCTTACTAATTAGGTGGGCCATGTAGAAAGTTTTCCGTACAACAAAGACAATATGGTAGTCAAAAGTTAGTTTTCTATCAACCTAGATGCCCAAGTCCCTCATGACTGATTGCGTGCTTAGGACCTTGTTATTATTGTGATAATTTTTGGGGATGTCACTCTCCCCAAAAGGGGTGATGATGCATTTTTGGCATTTAGTTTGAGGCCATGTTTCTGGCACCAGTCATTTGTTTGGGTGAGACCCTTTTGGAGGATGTCAACATCACTAGGGGAACTGATGACCGTGCCCAGCTTGCAGTCATCTGCAAATGTGTTCAGCCATAGCCCACTGGTTTTGGCCTGCACCTCAGAAAAGTATTTTCCAAACAACAAAGGCCCCAAGACCGATCGTTACGAGTTGACTGCTTGACCTGATTTCCCCCTATTTTGACTAGGTGGGTTCTATCAGTAAGCCAATTTGCTGCCCATCTGATAACATACTGGTTGGTGCCCAGTTGAGAGAGTTTATCTATTATACCCATGTGGGGAACGGTATCGAAGGCTTTGGCCAGGTCAAGGTAGGTGGTGTGCACCATCTTCCCCTCATTCTTGGCTTTGGTGACTGTCTCAAAAAAGTTGACCAAATTTAACAGGCATGACCTCCCCTTGATGAAACCAAACTGTGTGGGATCAAGTGTTTGGAGGTTGCCAATGCTCTTGTTAATGATGCCCATGATAATCTGTTCCATGGCCTTGGAGATCAGGATAGTTAGGCTGATGGGTCTATAATTTCCTGGATCGGTGGATGCTCCACCTTTGTGCAAAGGGATGACAATGGCTGTCCTCCACTCGGCTGGGATAAAGCTGGTACTCGGGCTTTGGTTGAATAGGGTGCCTATTGGTGCTGCAGGTTCCTGCCTGAGTTCATGTAAGATGCAGCCTGGAATGTTATTGGGTCTCATGGAGGCTGCATTTTTTACCTTTGAGAGGGCAGTGATGACTTGCTCCCTAGAGATAAGGGGGGGGCAGATGCTGGGTATGTTCTGATTTACTTATGGGGGGAGACAGGGGGGTGAAGTTTTCACTGAACTGTCTGCCATCAGATTGGCCATATCTATGGTGTTTGTGTATGTGGTGTCCTTGACCACCATTTCTGAGCAGATCTTGTTGCTTTCCTTGAGATTGCGGACATATGTGAAGAAAGCCTTATGATTGTCTTTAGTAGATGGGGCCAGTTTGGACTCGAAGTTTGCTTTGGAGGACTTCACTAGTGATCTTATTTGCTTATTCAGGCTAAGTAGAGATTGCTTCCAATTAGGCACCTGCTCCTTCTTGGCCCTGGACAGCATTTTTTTTTCTTTTATTATAGAGTTTATTTATTGCAGATGTCCTACAGACAGGTTTACTCTTCATTGACGAGGAGGATTTTGTTGTTTAGGGTATTACTGATTCCATGCAGCTATATAAATGCTCGTATAGTACTTTGGTGTAGGTTTGGACATGTGTGCTAGTTCCTATGGGGGGGGGGCTGTGAAGCTGCTTTTACCTTCCCTCAGGAGGTTGTAGTCAGCTTTGGAGAAGCTTTTTTTGTTTGCACCAAGCGGGGAGGCCAGGGAAGATGGTGACTTCAAAAGTGACCGCTTTGTGGTCGGATCTTACCAGGGAGGATGACACTGTAGGGATGCTGCAGTGGTTACTTATGTTGGTTAATATCAAGTCCAAGATATTTTCACCTCTTGTGGACTTGTTGACCACCTGGTCCAAGGCATTTGCATTGATGAAATCAAGGAATGTCTGGGCATTTGTGTTTTGGCATGAGTAGTTCTTCCAATCTATGGTTAGATGGTTAAAGTCACCCAGGATCAGGGTAAAGGGTTGAATGTGATAGATTCTAAGCAGTCCAGATAGATGGAGTGGGCATCTTGAGTCAAAGTTGGGGGCCTGTAGCTCGCTATGATTTGAATAGAGGTCCTGTCAGTGGTTAATTGCACCTGGAGTGTCTCCTGTGAGTCATACTGTGTGACCAACCTGGAGTTGTGTATGTCTTTATATGTATTGCAACTCCACCTCCTTTTACTTTGCTGCCCACAGTTTGCGGTTTGAATGTATGATAGGATGAGTAACCTGGTATGGCTGGTGGTCTTGGTATTGTCTTACTACCCTTCTTATAAGAGTTTTTTTTTCCCTTACCATTGTTGGTATTTTCAACTTCCTTCCGTTAGTAAAAAAAAAAAAATAATTAAGAAATCTTATTGTGTTTTCCTTGCTGTTATTGTTCTGTTGTGTTTCCTGTGATCTTTTCTCTGTCATCATGTCAGAGAAACCCACTGGGTTTAAAAAGTGCACTTTTTGTAGGCATGAAATGCCTAATTCAGATGCCCACAGGGAGTGCATGTATTTTTAGGGGCTGATCATCTGAATACTAGTTGTAAGATTTGTGCGACCTTTAATCCCAGGGCCTTAGTGGATTGTCACAACAAACCTATAGTGAGAGAACTTTTGCCAACTACTACTTCTTCCGGGGCTGCATAGGAATTGTTCCCCTACAAAATCCCGTGGGTCTTCTTTGGAGCCTCCTGCAAAATCCAGAAAGACTTTGGATCTTACACCTCTGGATCCTAAGTTTGGACTATCTGATCCAAAGCCTTCTGATCTTAGACCTTCCACTTCAGTCATTCCAATAAGCCCTATGACTGTACCTTTGGACCCTAGGTCCTCAGATCTGATACAAGGTACTACCTGTAGGAGTACTACACCAGTGTATATCATTAAAACCATTTCTCCTACCCTGCCATCGAGGTTGCTGCAGGCACCCAAAAAGCACTCTAGGCCTCCTTCCACTTCCTCCTGTAGGTTATCCAGGAGCTTGTCGGAAGCGAACATGGCTAGGATGATGCAAAAGTTTCTCAGAGCACAGATTCAAATGGGGGTCTTAACCAACTCTGTCCACTACTTGGATCCATGACTATGCCTGCAACTTCTGCAGCCATATTTTCTTTTTCTCCAATCTGTCCCATGGTTTCGGAATCCCAGGATCCACGAACCTGGAGGGGTCTGATGCCGGATCCAAGCAAAGCTTCTTCTTTGACTCCAACTATTTCCTTGACCAGTTCTGCCTGATGCCATCTGATTAGAATGGGTCTGTGAGCCGGAGTGTCAGCATCGGATCTGATGGGATGGTCCCAACTTTGATTTTGTTGGATCCATCCCTTCCTCTCAGAGCCTCGGCTCTCGACAGTTTGGAACTGGGGAGGTTCTGGGTTTGTTCTTCTTTGGAGTTTTGGCTCCAAGGAGACAGATTAGAGTTTCTGCAGGTCTATCTGTCTTTGAGGTGGTAGAAAGGGCTTTTTCTTTCCACAGAGGACTGCCCTCTCATATCATGGCTCCAACTACCCTTTCTCCATTGGTTCCTAGCTCTGAGTTACACAGACCTATACCATAGGGGCAGCCAGAGTCAGTAAATGTCCAGCATAGGGGCAGCCAGAATCAGTAAATGTCCAGCCAGTTCTTGTGGTTGAACTTCCCGTCTCTTTTACACTTCACCTGAGCATCCCACAGAGGAAGTTCATCGGAAGAGAACGTGTTAAAGAAGACACATAGACTCCCCTTTAGAGTCTCTCACAGAGGATACCAATTTTGATGAAGGAGAGCGGTCCCCGATGTCACCACCTGATGACATCTCCTTTGGAGATGTCCCAGAGATCTTGAAACAGAAAGGTGGTTGGTCATCCCAAAAACCCCTCACTGGAGGAATCTGTATTTTTGGAGGCTTTTAGTTCTGGCCCGTCTACGTCTTTGGTTACCCCCCCCCAGTGGATGAACTTATTGACTTAGTCACCCATTGGGCTTGGAAGGAGCTGGACACTGTTGAACCTATTCCAAACACAATCGATAAGTTTTTGTTACCCCCCCCCCCCATGATAGCCCACACTGGAACAAAAGAGTCCCGGTAGATGGTATGATGGTGGCAGTAGCCACCAAGAAGGAGCTAGCAGAACAGAGCTCTACTGTCCATCCTCCTAACAGGGATTCTAGAGCACTGGACAGGTTTGGAAAGCAAGTTTTTGCCTTGGCAACCTTCACCCTGAGGTCACTAAATTACCTGGCACATTTCACTCAGCTGTAGAGAGATTTGACCAAGGAGCTTTCAAATGCTGTCTTAGTCCATGTCTGCTGATGACTTCAAAACAATGTGCTCTCAGCTGGCCACTCTTTTGTCCATATCCAATGCTTCGATGAGGTTGATCTTTCATACAGCTGATGGCAGCTCACAAGCAGTTGGTTTTATCATTGGCTTAAGGAGATATGCTTGGAGATGCAGATTTGTGACTTCATGGAACCTTTTAAGATGTCCTTTATTAATGCCCCCTTTGATGGCACTTCTCTGTTTGGGCTATCAGATAAATAATGCTGAATCACAGTGAAAAAGATAGAAAAACTCCATCTGCCATAAGAATCAAGTTTTCTGTGCCTCAATGAACCTTTTCTAGGAATCGAAGAGGTGGTAAGAAGATGTGATTCTGCAAATCTCAGGATCCTTTCCAAGATCCACACGGCGACAATTCCTCCAGAAGCAGAGGGGGGAGTTTCAATGGCAAATGTCACCGTAGACGCAGAGGAGGTCCGCAGAATCAGGGCTTCCGGGATTCCTTCTTGGACAGGCCTTTCCATCTCCTGAAGCACTAATGGAGTGTCCAGCTCTGGAAGCAGGCAGGGGCCAATTGTCCTTGCACCCAGATGCCTGAACAGATATAACACAAGATTCTTGGGTGCTAAGCATAATATCCAGAGGTTAGTACATTCCATTTTCCCTTCTTCTCTCTACCAAAAGGAAGAAACTTCCCGACATTCCACCCAGTCAGAGGAAGGCAGCAGCACAAGAGATTTTGAAGCTGCTAAACAAAAGAGTCCTCCAGAAGGTCCCTCCAGACCAGATAGGATTCGGAACTTATTCACGCTTCTTTTTAGTGGCAAAGAAAACAGAAGACCTGAAACCTATATCGGATCTAAGCAATTTAAATACGTTTATAAAGAAAGTAAAGTTCTAAATGGTCATGATCCAGTCCATTCTGCCCTTCCTTCCCAAGGATGACTGGATGTGCTGTGTAGATCTTCAGGATGCATACTGTCTCATCAAAATAGACAGACAATGCAGAAGACATCTTTGCTTTCGGCTGGGAGATGGTCACTACCAGTCCAGAACCCTGCCCTTTGGACTCACCAGCCCTCCCTGGGTATTTACCAAGTGTATGGCAGTGGTAGCAGCTCTATTGAGACTCAAGGGATTCCAGGAATTTCCATATCTAGATGACTGGCTTCTTACTGCCCCCTAAAAGTATCTACTTCTACATGCCAGGGATTGTTTACTCCAGACTTGCAACTCTTGTGCATAACTATAAATTATGCCAAGTCAAATTTAAACCCAGTACAGAGCCTGGAGTTCATCGGTGCTCATCCAGACATGATGAAACAAATAATTTCCTTACATCAGCATCGTATCTCTCTGATAAGGACTTGAGTTCACTTTCTCCTAAATCATTCAAATCCTCCTTTGAGATCAGTGCTGCAAACATTAGGTTCTATGGCAGCGGCCATTGTTTTACTTCCTTTGGCACACTTTTTTATGCGGGTTCTTCAATGGACACTAGCTGTACAATGTTCTGTTTTCTACCAACAACTATTCTATCCAGACAGGCTCAACCATATTTGCAGAAGACACATCAGTTGGTGGTTGCACTCTTGATAACCTACAGCTAGGGCCGACCCTTTGTCCTTCCACCCCCTGTGGCCATAGTGACCATGGACGCTCCTCATTTGGGATAGGGGGCATTTCTTGGGAGGAACTTTCCAAGGCATGTGTCCCCACAAGGGACCAAGTTGCATTTCACCGTCCTGGAGATGAGAGCAGTGCAATTAGTGTTGCAGGCCTTTCAAGATGCTCCCCTGAGGAATGATTGCAGTTCAGACTGACTACATGTCTGTGGTCTGATAGGTCAGCAAACAGGAAAGAAATCAATCTTATCCCCTTTGCAGAATCTCTTTAGACCTTTTCTAGTTGCAGTGCACATTCTGGGGAAAACCAACATGTTGGCGGGCAAGCTCAGCAGATCCATTCAAATGTCCACGAGTGGTCTCTCAATCAGTCTGTGGTGGAGATGATCTTCCAACATTGGGATTGACCTTGCTGTGACCTATTTGCCACTCCCCTTCACAACAAGTGCAGCAAGTACTTCACCCTGATTCCCCTTCAGGGAGCATCACTGAGAGATACTCTGATTCACTCTTTTCCCCCGGGTCTCCTTTATGCATACCCTCCTCTTCCTCTCATTCCCAAATGCTTACAGAAAGCAAGCAGGCTAAAGATCCTCATTGTTAATTTCTGGCCTCAGCAGGTATCGTTCCCCTTCCTACAGTCTCATCATTGTTATCCTCCATGGGTACTGGAGCACACTCTGGATCTCCTATCCATCAGGGATCTAACATCCCAACATTCGAGCCTTGAGACTAACTGCATGGTCTCTCTGCATCCAGTAATAGTTAGACAGCTCAGGCGTTATTTTGCTGGTACACTGCTTTATAGTCCAATCTAACAAGTGATGGAAGATCAGATGATGCCAGATGCTGCCATATTAGTAAGGACAAGAGCCAAGATTTTATTCCTGTATTGGGTACGCTGACAATTTGTTTCAGGGCACTTGTATTGACAAAGTCCAGGAATGTCTGCACTTGTGCACTAGTGGTGGTGTAGGTTTCCCAGACTATAATGGAATAGTTACATCACCCAGAAAAATGGTATTCAGTTTAATACTGACTGATTCTAGTTCCTGTAGATGGGCGTTGTGGCTTTTTTTTTGTTAGAGAGGGCATTCTGTAGCTAGCTAATGTATGGTACATAACCTTTCTGATGGTTATTTGGACATGAAAAAGTTCTAATGCATCATGCTGCTTTACCTCTCTTGATGCGAGTCTCTTCTGGATGTAGATTGATGAACCTCCACCTTTTTTCCCTTCTAGCCCAGTAGCTGGACTAAATGTATGGAAGTCGTTATAGCCCTGCACAGCTGAAGGGCTCTCTTGCTATTTTAAACCATGTCTCATTCACTACACAGACATCAGTGTTTTCCAGGGTGAGAAGGGCTTGTAAGAAGTGGAGTTTTCTTCTTCAAGTTCCTAGCATTGATCAATAACATCTTTATATTTTTCTTTGTTTGGTTCATTATGTTGGTAAGTTTGTAAGTTTATCAGGATGGCATTGCTTAAGAAAGACACGGTGGGGATGGGCAATGCCTTTGCCAGTAATCGAAACCCTAGAGGATAAAGATGCAGGCCATCCTTGGTGAATCAGCATGGTCTGAAAAATATTGGACCCCTTTTGAATGACACCAAACACTAAACCAGTTGAAGTCAATTATTTTTTGCTCATATCGCAACTTCATCCTTGGAGAAGGTAGAATGCTGCTCAGTGCTAGACTCATAACTGCCTTGGACACATAGTCTGAGCTCCATCATGTCTCTCCTCATATAGTCCAGGGAGGTACACTAACACTGGCATGAACTATGATGGAGTCATACTGGTACATATTGTTCAAGGATTTGAGTGCATCCAGTCTGATGGATCCTGGCACCAGACGAGCTACTGTCACTCTTCCCTTGCTTAAGCTGGCAAGAGGCACATCTGTATGTTGTACAATGGAGTCACCTGTAACAAGAATGGTTGGGTCAAAGCCTGCCTTCTGGTCTCAGCATCTGTGACTTTGGGACTCCTTGTGCTATATGAGGAAGTAGGCTTAATATGCTGAGTGTACTTTGTGCCTGTGCTGTCTTTTGGAGGTCTTTGAGGTTTAGGCAAGTTAATCTTTAGAACCTCACCATATGATGGAGTATGTGTATTGCAATGGTCTTGGAGAGGTGTGATGTGTGGTGTGCTGCTGATAGTTTTGGTGTCTGAATTTACTGTGTGTGACATTTTTGCCTCTGAGGATGTTACATATGTACATCTGTCAGACATTGTATTATGCTGTTTGAGTAATAGATGATCATCAGACAGTATGAGGCAATTCTAACACTGTGTCAAGATACCATCTCAGTCAGACTGGATGGGTTGGTTGTGGGGATGTGCTTAAAGACTTATGCCTTGCTTTCATGTTTTGCCCAACTGGCATTGTGAGCCTTGTTGATAGTGACAATTCATTTGGTGCTACGAATGCAATATGCTGAAAATGTCAATCCAGTCAGAGTTGTCAAATGAATCTGCAACTAGGAAATGCATGCACTGGGTATGGTACAGAGCAGTAATCCACACTAGCACCTCTGTCAGACTAGTGTGGATTACTGGTCTTTTTGCTTTGGTACCTGGTTGCTTGCTGTTTATGGTACAGAACACCCATGTTTACAAGCTAAAACCCAAACTATGTTGTTAGGAGTATGCACACTGTGGAATGGAAAAATGCCACTGAAACATTTCTGATTTTAATAAGATAACTGAAATGTTTCTGTATGGTCTCTACTTGTATAGGACATTCTTCAGACAACCCTTTGAAAATGTGATTCCTGTTAGATCTTGGCGCCTGCAGGTTTGCATTCTAGTGTAAAGATGGAATAGTAAGGTAATCAAAAAGAAGAAAACATTGTCATTGTCTTCTGTTCCCCACCCCAAAATATTGCAAGCGTATATATTAATGACACTCCTGTGCCCATTCACTAAGGTATTTGGAAAAAATGTGCATTCTGAAGCAGATGGGTTTGGGAATGCATATTTAACTGATTTAAAAGCTAGGTACAAGATTCAACATTTCATGTGAAAGTAAGTCAGGCAACTTACAGCAGTGTGTTTTCAAAATGGATGCCTCTCAGGAGTTCTGTAATAGGTCTATTTTGTTTTCTCTGTTCCTTAATAATGTAGCTGGGGATCTGCCATACATACATGTCACTGTGCAGGCAAATTGTATGCCGCTTATAACAGCTAGAATTGCTTTTAGCTTTGTTCATAAAGCCTTGCAGAAAGGCACTTCAAATCTCTGTGTGTAGTTGCAGAATAATAAACTTATTATTCTGTCCATGAAAAACTGCCACCATGCTCCTAGATACGCAAGACCTCAGGGAACACCCCACTGCAAACATTTTTGCCCAGATGAGACACCCAGATGCTTAGACTGACCTCACCCTTTTTTCAAGCATCAACCAGAAACACATAGGAATACAATTTTCAGAAACTTGAATCTGCATAAAAAAAAACATTTCACATTTCCACAAATTTAAAGCTGGAAAACCCATGGAGTGAATTTGCCAATATCCATTCTAAAGTACACAGTCCCTGTAGTAGTTTTTAAATCAAACTGAGCACAACAAAGCTTCAGCATGTAGTTAATAAAATTTGCAGGTTCATCTTACCCCCTTCAAAATGAATATCTCTGCCTGCCAATGCAAAAAAAATAAAAAATAAAAAGCCCGGCGATTTCTTTAGTGCGCATGTCACAGTTCTGTTAGCCTTAATTATTTTTAAACTGTACATATGGTGTACTGTCCTTCCCTGGTCCACAAGGTTAACAATTAAAATCTTCCACTTCCCCCTGAAGGCCAGTGAGTAAGTTGTTTGGTACTTAGCTTATTTCAGATTAGTAGCAGCTAAAAGGTTTTCTCAAAAATTACTTCTACTGCCTGGAATCTACTTTATCAAATGAACAAAATGACTCCACCTTTTGTTCAAAACTGAAGCAATACCTTACTGCAGCATAGCAGTGTAATTGCTCTACAGGTGGTAGGTAGTACTACCTCACAAACCAATGTAACTGCTGTATGGGTGTTAGGTAGCAGTACTTCACTAACCAGTGTAAGTGCCGTACAGGGTGGAGGTAGCACTACTTCTCAAACAAACATACCTGCTGTACAGGTGGTCGGTAGCACTACCTCACAAACCAATGTAACTGCTGTACAGGTGGTAGGTAGCACTGCTGTATAGGTGGGAGGTAGCACTACTTCACAAACCAGTGTAAGTGCTGTACAGGGTGGAGGTAGCACTACTTCTCAAACAAACATACCTGCTGTACAGGTGGTCGGTAGCACTACCTCACAAACCAATGTAACTGCTGTATAGGTGGGAGGTAGCACTACTTCACTAACCAGTGTAAGTGCTGTACAGGGTGGAGGTAGCACTACTTCTCAAACAAACATACCTGCTATACAAGTGGTAGGTAGCACTACTTCACAAACCAGTGTAACTGCTGTACAGGGTGGAGGTAACACTACTTCACAAACCACTGTACCTACTGTATAGGTCATAGGTAGCACTACTTCACAAACTGATGTCACTGCTGTACAGGTGGTAGGTAGCACTGCTTTGCAAACTAATGTAACTGCTGTATAGGTGGGAGGTAGCACTACTTCACTAACCAGTGTAAGTGCTGTACAGGTGGTAGGTAGCAGTACTTCACAACTGATGTCACTGCTTTACAGGTGGTAGTTAGCACTATTTCACAAACCAGCGTAACTGTTGTACAGGTGAGAGGTAGCACTACTTCACAAACCAATATACCTGCTGTATAGGTGGGAGGTAGCATTGCTTAACAAACTTACATCACTGCTATACAAGTGGTAGGTAGCACTACTTCACAAACCAATGTAAATGCTATACAAGTGGCAGGTAACACTTTTTCCACAAACTGATATCACTGTTCTACAGGTGGTAGGTAGCACTAATTCACAAACCAATGTAACTGCTGTACAGGTGGTAGGTAGCACTACTTCACAAACCAGTGTAACTGCTGTACAGGTGGGAGGTAGAACCACTTCATAAACCGATGTCATTGCTGTACAGGTGGCAGGTAGCACTACTTCACAAACCGATGTAACTGCCGTACAGGTGGTAGGTAGCACTACTTCACAAATCAATGTAACTGCTATACAGGTGGGAGGTAGCACTACTTCAAACACAGTGTGCTAGTACCCATTGCTCTCATTAAATATTTGCATACTAAGCTAGAGATTTTAGGGAAAGTTAGCAGATGTGCTGCAGTCTTATTAAAGAATGCAGATGCACTTTGTTCTTCCTCCCATATAATTGTATATGTTAAACCCTGTTTGAGAACCTGTCTTATCCAGTCTGTTTTGTATCCTTAACTGTTAATGTAATCGTTATCCAGTGCTGTATGTAAAAATATTTTATCTAGGACATTTGTTTTTAAGGGTGTTTTTAACTTTCTTATGTAATATTGTAAATGTATGTTTCGTCTTTTTTTAATGATTTTTCATAATTGTATTGTGTTGTACAATGAAGTTTGTCCATGTTACATTTGGAAAGATTTGTGTACCAGGTCACTCACCTGATTGACACAGACAAATAAACTGATAAAACACCACTTGGGTTACTATACTTTGTTATCTTTTTGTCTGTAGACAGCTGTACTTTTGCAGGTCAGCATCCCTGTATACACTGGCACTGTCATTGTGCTAATGGTTTGGAGTAACGCTGACTGTTACATTATGAAGTTCCCATTGTGATGTTATCAGGGTTCTCTAGCTGCTTAAGGAAGCACGTTTCTTTAAGTTACACTTTTGACTGATTACATTGTGTTATCAAATCTGTTGGTAATGTTTTTTATTTTAGAATCAGAGATAATAGAATTTGAATGCACTGTTATTTATTGTCTTCATGCTTAAAAAAAGTGGGCTATAGGGTTTCAAAGTTTAGCGTGCCAGTGTTGTCTTTTATTATTGTAGGATAGGAGTGTTGGATACAGTATAATAAAAATAACACAATGTCTTACTTTGCCGATAAAATAGATACCATAATGGAGAAGCGTACATCATTGATGTCTCACAGTCTGTGGAACATGATCATCCACATGCTCTGGAGTTCTTACGAAAAGACTGCTCAAACATAAATGGTAAGTGGAAGTTGAATTTTATGTAGTGCTCTTTTCCAAGATAGCGTAGTATGGACTATTGAAATATGGTAAAGATAGTCTCATAATAAAGAGTTAAGGCATGTAGCTGCTTCCACAGTCTACTTTACTTATAGCAGACTGCACTGTAGGTTGGAGTCGAAGACACGCATACCCAGTAATGGTAATTCCTTTACTGTATGTAACATTTCCTTACATAAAAATTTAACAACTGCCTGTTTTTAATATTGTAATATCTAATGTACATCTATACATAATTGCACTGCACTGTGCTGGTATACAAATAGTCACAAATTACTTTCACCAAATTCAATATTTCTTTTTCATTAAACAGTTATTAAGCAAGCTAGATTTTACAAGTCTTTCATATTGTTAATGTAATGGGATTGCAAAGTTTTCTTATGCAAAGAATTTGAAGTCATAATGATTAACGTGATGTGAGGATTCTGTTGAACAGAGTCTTCCTATTTCCATTCAGTCACTAGAACTCTGAATTATAGCATTCTGTTCCATCACTGTAGCAGTCATGGTATAAGGACACTATATAAATTGGTTTTGGAGAAGGTGATATGTGTTGTTCATAGGTTGAAGATTTAAAACCACAGTGACTCAGACTGGGTATTATTTTCTGTCACTATTCTGCATCAGTGTAGACATCCTTGTTAAGTGTTTTCTATTTTGTCTGCAGATCATGGCATTTAATTGAACTAATGTAGATTTGGCTTTTCAATAGCAGCAGTAATACTCTGTTCATGTTATTAAGTTGATTAGTTAAAAAGCTTTGATCTGATGCTGTCTGTGTCATTATTGATCACAGATGGGTTTTGGATCCAACCTCATATCCGAACTGGCTACTTAGAGGACAGCTCCTGAGCTCAAGCTCCTCCCCTACCCAAGACCCCTTGCTACCCACAACCCTCAGATCTTGTTTGCCAAGATTTCGTTTGGACATGCTTCCTGAAGCTCACGTCTTCAGTTACAGATGAGTACTTTTTTCTCAATTTTTTCCAGGGTTTTTGTTCTACTTTCTAAACTATCTTCCTTCTGCTATCTACTGGTTAGTTTCCTCCCATACTGCTTTAGGCTAGTCTTTTGGTCCCCTTCCCCGGGTTTCTACCATTTTTTGCTCCTGGCTCCCTTGGGTAGTTTTACTCTCTAGCTCTTTCTTCCCTTTTTCTACCTTGTCCCCCCTTTCTGTTGTGCTGTGTGTGGGTGGTGGGTGCTCGGTGTGTACTTGTGTGTGTGATGTCTGAGAAGCCCACAGGGTTTAAAAGGTGCTCCTTGTGTGGTCAGAAAATGCCCCATTCCAACACGCATGAGGATTGTGTTTATTGTCTGGGAGAGTCGCATCTGGAGGTTGAATGGGGCATTTGTGCCAGATTCAACCCCAGGGCTCTCCTGGAATGCAGGAACAAGCTCCTGCTTAAAGGGCTTGCCAAAGGGGGTCCTTTGGTCTCTGGTTCTCCTATTATGCTCTCCTTGGATCCCAAAGGTAAGCCTTTTTCATCTAGAGATTCTCCCACCAAAAAGCTGAGGCTCTCAGATCGCAGTTCCCTGGATCAGAGTCAGCCTCCTTGGCTTTGGATCTTGGCTGTTCTGCTCCAAGAGTCCCATCTCCCTCTGTCGGATCTGAGAACTCAGATCCTCAGAGGTCTTCGGATCCTACCAGACCCAGACCTCCCTCAGATCCGACCCACGCATCGGATCTGTCAGTGGCGCCGTCCACTTCCGCAGATGCAGGAGATCGGATCAGAGGCATTCAAGTAAGCCCTCTTCTTGAGACCACAGGCCCTCAGCTAGATGTTCATCATGTTACACTGCTGCAGTCATTACACTTGAGTTATCCTGCCGTCAGGCAGTCCCGCAGTCGGCCAGAGTTCCAAAGTCTTGGTCCAGCGTCGGTTGCTTTTGCCTCCTCCCTGATGTCAGTGCGACAGGGGTATATAAGATGCAGCCGACGCCATTTTCTTCAGTCTTTCTTGCCGCGCGGTGCCCGAAGCAGAAGCAGTTCGCAAGTGCCGGTCGGCCGACTCCTGAGATTTTCATTCCGAATCCAGAACCGAAGTCTTCTAAAAGAGCTAAGTACCCTGTTGGGGAAACTTTTTCTTGCCTCAGTCCAATGTCAGTAAAATAATAACTGTATTTCTTGTGGGAAGCAAATACCTCATAAGGATTTCCACTCCTATTGTATTCCATGCTTAGGCCCTGACCACGACGTCACTGGTTGTTGGTTTTGTGCAAGGTTTAACAAGCGCACTATTAAACGTCAGTTTGATTTTGCCCATTATTTTGGTAGAAAATTCAATCACACCATGCCGTCGGAAATTCCGATGACCACAATGCATAAAAAGCGCAAGGACAGGCATCCGAGGCCCAAAACTGATGATGAGGCCTCTTCTAGGCCGGTCACCGGTTCTCCGGGTTTCAGCGAGGCACCTACGCAGCCCCTGATGACTGCTTCCACAGAACCACAGACCGCCTCCGACTCCCACGTGGAGCTGGCTGGGCCTTCAGATGCACTAGGTCTTCAGCTTACCGATCCTAAACCTACAGAGGAAACCGAAGTAGCTGAGCAATCCACTGCTACAGAGGGTGTTTTCAGTCCTACCCAGTTAACCATTAAACCCTCTGTTAAGTCTAAGCCCCCCTTAAAAGCAAAGAAACAGACACAACTCTCTCCAGGACAGGCTTCCATGCCTAAGAAACAAATGCTAAAAATGGCCGAGGACCTAATCACCCTGATCAGGGGGTCCCATCCCCCTCCTGATAAAAGGCCCAGACAGGATGCAGACTATGAATCTTCTGACCAGGTGTCTATTTCCTCAGACTCTTCCTCGGACCTAGGATATTCTTTACCCCCTTATGAGGATTCTGATGCTGAGGAATCAATTCCATCAGCCTCTCCTCCTGGGGATTACTCCTTTGGGAGACCTTACATACTATGAGGGAGCATTTCCATTGGGAAGGCCAGGATTACTCAGAATCCAAGAAAAGGCTCAGAGACTTCCTTTTATTGCCTCAACACAGACCCCTTGCTATCCTGCCAGTTTTAGACATTGTGGATGATGTGTACACTGAATCCAGTTTGAACCCTGACTTCTTACCCCAGCCCCAGTTAAACCTGATGGATATTACAGAGTCCCTGACTCTCACACATTTCTGTACAAAAGCCCTGTTGCTGACTCTGAAACTATTTCTCAGGGACCCAAAGGGATTAAGGCCTCATCAGCAAAAAATCCAGTTCCCTCTGACAGAGATTCTAGAGCATTAGACAGATGGAGAAAGAAGGTATATACGTCTGCAACTTTAGCAATGAGAGCCTTGAATTGCCAGTTTCCCTCTTTTCCCAAATATCCTGTTGAAGGACCTCAAGGTACCCTTGATCATACTCCCTAGCTAAAAACATAGAGGTAATCTTGTTAAATTCTCTTTGTAGTTCTAATAAGGAAGTTGTCATATGGCAAGCCTTCGGGTATATTGTCCTTTTGGGATATTCTTCTTAATAAAAGAAGGATGATTACTCTTATAATGTAAATATCCATTAGTAAAGGTTTCTTTTCTATAAATCTTACTGTCGAATAGCTTAGTGGTTTCATTCCATTCTATACATACATCCAGAAAGTTAACTTTGTTCCCAATATCGCTTTTGACAAATTGCAGAAACCCTGAATTAATATTTAAGTCCCTCAAAAAATGTTCACTTGTACCTTGGTCCCCCTCTATAACAAAAATCAAGTCCACAAATGTGGCATAAAAAAATATGTTATATGTTTGTTTAATTTCCGAGAGTATAGTAGACTCCCAAAAAGCCATAACAGTGTTTGCTGGTATAGCAGAGGAAACCATCGCTACCTGCTTAAGTTGTCTATAAAATTGCCCATTGAATATAAAGAAATTATGTTCCAGTACAGTCTCTAATAAACTAAATACAAAATTGCTTTCATTATATTCAAAATTAGCATGTTTTGGAAGAAATTTTCTAACAGCGTCCATCCCTTGCAGGTGAGGAATGCAAGTAAACAATGACACCACATCAGTAGTCAAAATAATATGCTTACTCTTAATAAAAGAAAAAGAGTAAAATAATTGTCTTAATTTATCCAACAGGTCTCAAGAATCATTTAAATAGGAAACTAAACCTTGCACTACAGGATTTAACATGAAATCTACGACTAAAGCTATACCCTCAGTTACAGAATGGGGTGCAGATACAATTGGTCTAAACGGAGGGTCGGGCATACACTTATGAACTTTCGGAATGCCGAATAGTGTCTCGACCCTAGGTTTTTCCAGCCTTCATTGTTAGTTTTTTGGAGGGACTTAAATATTCAGTCAGGGTTTCTGCAATTTGTCAAAAGTGATAGTGGGAACAAAGTTAACTTTCTGGATGTATGTATAGAATGGAATGAACCCACTAAGCTATTCAACAGTAAGATTTATAGAAAAGAAACCTTTAGTAATGGATATTTACATTATAAGAGTAATCATCCTTCTTTTATTAAGAAGAATATCTCAAAAGGATAATACATTCGGGCTTGCCATATGACAACTTCCTTATTAGAACTACAAAGAGAATTTAACAGGATTACCTCTATGTTTTTAGATAGGGGGTATGATCAAGGGTATCTTGAGGTCCTTCAACAGCATATTTGGGAAAAGAGGGAGACCTTATACCCTCCTATACTAAAAGTCCCCTTCACTAGTAACAGAATGAGAGTGGTAAACAAACAGGCAATTGGTACTCTTTGTAATTTAGATATGACTGTGGACAGTGGTGGTATAAGGGAGATTATCCAGAAAAATTGGAAAATTCTGGAAGGAAATACAGATTTTAATTAATGTTTTGGGAAGTAAACCTAGTTTTGTTTACAGAAACAATAACAGTCACAAGAAAGTGCTTGAAAAGAGTTCTATTGACAGGGGTAAATCAATGTATAGTTAAAAAGTAGGGATGTTTAAATGCAGTCAATGTAGTTTCTGTAGATATATATCAGATGGACCATATGTACTGTTACCCCACATAAAATGTACCTTTAAAGTGCTGGGATATCTAACATGCAAAACTAAGGGAATAGTATACATTGGGTTATGCAGTGGATGTGAAGCATTTTATGTACGGATGTTTACATGTACCATGACGGAACGTATGAGAGAGCATAACTAGAAAAAAGATGTCAATAATGCCCTATACAAACACACTGAGGAGTGTAGCAAATACAAAAAAAAATATTTTCTATATTAGAAGTGGTTAATTCCCCACAGGGGATAAGATCACATTCCACCAGGGCTGCATCTACCTCTGCAGCCTTTCTCAGAGGAGTCCCTACCAGGGACATCCTAGAAGCTGCTACCTGGAGCTCTGTACATACCTTCACCAAGCATTACCACTTGCCTATTTTTTCTAAATCCAGAGCTGGTTTTGCCACTGCAGTTTTGCAGGGCTTAATAGCTGATCCTAGAGGGGAGGATTTTAAAAATTATTTGGAGCAGAGAGAAACATGATGGCAGGTTAAGCTAGGAGCAGATAAAAAACCTGGCTTAAATGAGGCCATTAATTGTAAATGTGTTTTGAAATGTAGGAAATTAATGGTTAGAAAAGTTTGAATTAACTGGTTTATTAATATATGTTGCTTTTCAATAATTTTATTTAGTATTTGATATGTATATGAAATGCTTGGGTCCACATGAATTGAAGCACTTGTTTTTAATTTACTGATTTTTTAAACTGATATCAAGTTTGTATTGGTTAATTGGCTTTAATAAGCTTTTTGAAATATATTTAAGCAATACTTTCAGTAGTTTCACTGTTTTTCTGAGGAAGTTTTGTTGAGATGAAAGCATTGAATAAAGCTTTTTATATGTTAAAGTTTTTCACTTTCCAGTCTTTTGACCATCAGAAGCCTCTATTTTGAACCTTAGTGATCTAAACTTGTCAGTCAGGAAGTCCAAGTTCTGGTTAGTCACTGTTCAGTCTATTCTGCCTCTTCTGCGCAAAGACAACTGGATGTGCTCGGTGGATCTCAAGGATGCATGCTATCATATCAGAATCGGCAGACACTCCAGGAGATTCTTGCACTTTAGGTTAGGAGCCAACCACTGCCAATTCAGAGCCCTGGCCTTTGGTCTCACCACAGCTCCCCCGAGTGTTTACCAAATGCAGGCAGTGTTAGCAGCTCATCTCAAACTGCAAGGTTTCCAGGTCTTCCCATACCTGGACAATTGGCTCCTTATGGCCCCCACAAGGCATCAACTCACATTGGCCATGGATTACACTCCGTCTTTCAGGAGCTAGGCATCACAGTCAAGCTGCCCAAATCTCATCTTTCCTCTTGTCAGAACCTAAAATTTATCAGGGTCCTTCTGGACATGGTGTCAGAGACGGCAGTACTTCCCCTATGCAAAGTCCAGATGATTCGGGACCAGGTCAGTCAGTTGCTGGATCTGGAATGTCCCACGGTCCACTTGATCTTGCAAGAGCTAGGTTCAATGGTGGCAGCAATCCAGCTAGTGCCACTAGCCAGATATCATATGACAGTTTTGCAGTGGACCCTAACAGTGCAATGGTCAGCTCAGCTTCATCCCATGTCCACGACCATCAGGATTTCTCAGGTATGCAAACATAATCTTGCTTGTTGGCTCCAAACTCAGGATCTCGTTATTTGCAGACCCTTTTGTCTTCCCCAGCCGAAGGCCACAGATGCTTCCCTATTGGGATGGGGGGGCATTTTTGTGGAAGGATGGTTCAATTGCATTTCAAACAGACAACATGGCAGTGGTCTGGTACATCACCAAACAGGGGAGAACATGGTCTTATCCTCTATGAAAAGAGGCCATGAGAGTGTGAGAATGGGTGATGTCTTCCAGGAGCTTTCTTCTTGCAACACACATTCCCAGCAATTCTGACGTGTTAGCTGACAAGCTCAGCAGATCTATCCTGAGTCCTCACGAGTGATCCCTGAGCCCGTCAGTGGCAGGTCGGATATTCCCATACCCAACCTGACATAGCAGCTGTCTCTGAGACATGGATGAAACCCAACATTTCAAACTCTGAAATACTACCCCCTGGGTTTCAAGTACTTAGATAAGACCGCCTAAAAATGAAGGGTGGAGGAGTAGCCATAATCTACTCTAGCCTACTGTCCATCACTCCCTACCAAAATCCTACTCCACAGTTCAACAACGCTGAATTAGTCATAGGAAATGTCAAACTAAATAACCCGAAAAGCATTTGTGTTATAGCCCTCTATATCCCCCCTGGAAACAACATTAACACACTTGGTGAAATTCTTCTATGGGCCTCATATAATATCAAGCTTGAGACATGCATCCTAGGAGATGTGGACATTGACTGGAACAAAATTACTGCCAATGACCCCACCATTTCAATCAATCTCTGTAATTTCACTCAACTCACAAATGCTATAACCAGACCTAATAAAAATAACCCCCCAGGCTCCATACTGGGCTGGATCCTTGTCTCCCACCCAAACAAAATATTCCAGACTGGCACCTTACCAGACTCTATCAATGATCACTTACCAGCCTTCATCCGTAGAGCAACCCCCTCCTCTCCTCATCTACACCAATATATTCATACTCGGAATCTCAATAACTTTAACCCTGCAACTTTTGCCAGTTCTCTCAAACTGATAAATTGGGACACTCTAAAAAGTATACCTCTGGACAGTGCTGTCGAATTCTTCAACTCAACCTTCTTAGACACTCTTAACTCCCAAGCCCCTCCAAGAATAAAACATATAAAAACCAATTCCGCCCCTTGGCTTAGTAAAGATACCAAAACACTCATGCAACAAAGGGACAAGACCTTTAAACTCTACCCATCGTAATGTGCACCCTGACACCCTTCTTAAATATAAACAACTCCACAACTTAGCCAAAAAATATATCATACAAGACAAAAAAGCATGCTATATCAAACTCCAGTCTAACCACTCCTCTAACCCCAAACATTTCTGGAAATCCATCAACTCACTTCTCAGCCCAGGCACCAAAAACAACCCTTGCCCTGACACAAGTAAATCTGACTCAGAAATATCTACTCTGTTCAACTCCTTCTTTACTAACCTTATAGCAGAACTCATAAAAACATTCCCAAACAACAACACCTCCCCCCAAATCAAACCCTCTGCCCAACCTTCCACCCTAAACTTACCTCCCATATTTCACTTCAAGCCCATCCCCACCTCATATATAAAAAAAACTTCTCTCTAAGCTTAAGCCTTGCTCCAATGCCCCTGACAATATCCCCTCACTCTTTTTAAGAATTGCAGCAGACAACATCACCATCCCCATTATCATACTCATTAACAGATCCATACAAGAATCATATGTCCCCAAACTGTGGCATGCAGCCTTTATCCTACTTCTCCGTAAAGGAGGCCAAAGTAATAACATCTCCAACTTCTGACCCATAGCGATTCTCTCCCCTATTTCAAAGTTTCTTGAGAAATGCATCCACCTCCAGCTCATGCCATTCATTACACCCAACCATCTCCTCACCCCAACAAAACATGGGTTCCGTCCTGGCCATAGCACAGTAACAGCTCTTCTCTCTTTTCTAGACATTGTAAACCATGCCCATGACTCCGGAGAACTTGTATCCACAGTCCTTCTTGACCTCTCCAAGGCTTTCGACACCGTCTCCCATACCCACCTTCTTCACCACCTTTCCAGTCTTAACCTCTCACAAAACACCATTACCTGGTTCAGCGGCTACCTCTCTGACAGATCTCAGGCAGTAAAATGGAAGACTGGCACCTCAGCCTTCCTTCCCACCCCAACCGGGGTACCCCAGGGATCCATTCTTGGCCCTATGCTCTTCAATATCTTCATTAATGATTTCCATGCAGCCTTTCCTAACACTAAGATAGTACAGTATGCAGATGACTCAATTTTAGTTTGCTCTGCATCAAACCTCCCTGAGCTCCAAACAAAAACTCAATATGCCTTCTCAGCTACTGAGAACTGGATGCTCCAAAACCACCTCTCGTTGAATGCCAACAAATCAAAGATCCTTCTATTCTCTCCCTCAAAATCTATCCGTCTAGACAAAACCTCTTTCAAGATTACAAGCCTTGCCAACTTCACTATAAAAGTTGTTCCTTTTGCTAAACTTCTTGGAGTTACTATTGACGAACACCTAAAATTTGATACCCATATTCAGCTAAATATAAAGAAAACCCATCAGAAACTTGGCATGCTGTACAGAAACTCCCACTCCCCCCCCTCAAAAGACAGACCCTCGCCACTACCTTCTTATTACCTTCACTAATGTATGGTTCTTCCCTACTAACCAACCTATCTTCCTCCATCTCTTCTAAACTAGAATCCTGTTACAATAAAATCTCAAAGTTCGCCACCACTTCCAAATACTCCACTCATCACTGTAAACCTCTCCACCAGATGTAATGGCTAGAACTCCCAACCTACCTTGACTACCTCCAACTCATCACCACTCACAAGCTTATTTTCAAGCCAACTATATGCCCAACAATAACAAACATCTTAACATTATACACTCCAGACAGAACTCTAAGATCTACCCACCAAAATCTAATCTCTGTTTATAAACCAAACCATCCCGCTGATCAGCTTATCCTATCCTTTTCCGTCGCCAAAAAATGGAATTCTCTCCCTCCATCTCTAAGAATTTCTGAGAACTCTGAACACTTCAAAACCCAGCTGCATTCTTACCTCTCCCAAAAATGGAAATGCAGTTTCACTCCATCTACCTAACCTGCTTAATACATAAATACTTTATAACACACAAAATTTGTTCTTCCTTACACAGGAATTGATTGACCCTATGTACTGCCTTCATGCTAATGCTACTATACCACTCTCAGAGGATTTAAACCCCTGTATTAATTTAACTCATGCTAATATTCATGCATAAAGAACTCATCCATGCTAATGTTACTTTTATATCATTCTCAGATGATTTAAACCTCTGTATTAATTTAACCTTGTACTACTGTTCTCAACCACTAAACATGTAAATATGCTTTACATCCTTCTCCAAGCTGCTGTTTAACTTTTGTTTAGTTTTTGCTATTTTTTATGTAAAAGTGCTTAGTTTGTTTCTGTTTCCACTATGTATTGTACTTATTATGGAGTTTGTACTGTGTGTTATTGGAGCTTTTCTCCCCGAGCCTCCACTGAAAACGGGCTCTTTGAGCCCAGTGGTCCTCTCCGGTCATCAAACTGGAAATAAATAAGGGGTCTCCCTTGCTCCGATCAACCACAAATGCAGCAACTACTTTGCCCTGATCCCCTCAACAGGGAAGTCAGCCAGGTATGCTCTGGTTCATGATTTGCCATTGCGGCTTCTATATGCTTATCCTCCATTTCCCCTAATCCCCAAAGTCTTACAGAAGGCCGGTTACCTGAAGTCTCTTCTCATCCTCATTGCCCCCTTCTGGCCTCGTCAGGCATGGTTTTCCCTCCTTTGGTCTCATCTAAAATATCCTCCCTGGATGTTAGATCCCACTCCAGATCTCATTTACCAATCTCCAGTTTATTTGTCTGACCGCTTGGTTCCTCCAATTCCAGTGATCCTATCCCAGTCCAGGCTTCCTTCTCTGGTTAAGGGCATTATTTTGGCCTCTCCAAAATTGTCTGCCAAGAAGGTGTATTCCAGTAAATGGAAGAGATTTACACTTTGGGCTGAACAGCACAGTTTAAATCCCTTTTCAGCCCCTATCCCCATAATGTTGTTGTTCTTAGCCTCTCTTTTTCAACAAGGGGCCAGTTTCTCTACGATTAAACTCCAGTTGGCGGCTATCTCCAACTTCCATTTGAATGAGAAATCCCACTTTTGTTTCTAGACTGTGTAAGGCCTTCCTCAAAGGGATCTTTCTTCTCAGACCTCCTGTCAAGGATCCCTCCTCACCATGGGATCTCACTCTGGTATTGCAGTCTTTGATACACAAGCCCTTTCAGCCTGTAGCAACCTGTGATCTCAAATTCCTGTCTTGGAAGATAGCATTCTTGGTGGCTTTTATTTCAGCCAGGAGGGTCTCCGAGTTGCAGGCTGTCTGCATTAAACCCCCTTTCATGGTGTTCCATAAGGATAGGGTGTCTCTCAGGACTAACCCTGCATTTGTCCCTAAAGTAGTTTCGGAGGCTAACCTTAGCCAATCTATTTAGCTTTCTATGTTCTTCCCCAATTTTTCTAATAAAGGGGAATGTAAGTTGCATTGTCTATAGACAGTTACATTTTTACCTCAAGAGGACTGAGAGTTTTCGGAAGTCCGATCAGCTCTTTGTTGTCTTTTCTCAGGCTAGGAAAGGTCAAGTAGTTTCCAAGGTATCTATTTCTCGTTGGATCACCAGTTGTATTTCTTACATTTACAAAAGCAGATACCTGGAGCTTTCAGAGCCAGTTAAGGCTCACTCTACTAGGGCTGTAGCCACATCTTCTGCCTTCTTGGCAAAACTTTCCTTCGATGATATTTGCACCACTGCTACTTGGTCTAGCCCCCATACCTTTGTTTCGCATTATAAGTTGGATTTGGCATCTAGGAGTAGGCCTTTCTTGAGGCCTCCCACTGTTCATAGTTGCTGGGGACTGACCCATCCGTGATCAATAATGACATGGATAGCATCAGATAAAGAGTTATGTACTTGCCATAACTTGGAATCTGTGCTATCCAGTGTCATTATTCATCATGTTCCTACCCTCATCCCCCCTCCTTCTAGAGATGTGGGAGTTTCACAGGGATGTCTCCCTTAGCAGTTTTTCTCACTGCCTCCTTTCTCTCTAGCCAGCAAACTCGATCTGAGGGCTGTGGATAGCAAGGGAATTTGAGTAGGGGAGGAGCTTGAGCTCAGGAGCTGTCCTTTAAGTTGCCGGCTCGGATCCGAGACCCATCCTTTATGAATAATGACACTGGACAGCATAGATTCCTAGTTATGGCAAATACATAACTCTTTTTAACAGTGTCTTTCTCCTTTCCACGGAGATAAAAGATTATTGTCATATTTGCCTTTGATTGTTTCCCAAGCACTTTTTGACAGTTTTGAATTTGAAGCAAATTATATGTACTAGTGCCTTCTGCCCACTAAAGTTTGAGTTGAAGATGCACCTAATTTTTTCGTATAAATGTAATTTCCTGTATACTAATAATGAAAGATAAGCTTTCTTCAGTATGTTTTAGCAGTCTGACTTGTTCTTTCAGATATTTCATTGCTTTGTGGAAATGCAGATACAATGTGACTTGCCTAAATTCCCAGTTTTGTGATAAATTATGAAACTCTGTACTGATAAACTGCATGCTCTTGTTTGAATTCACTTCTTCCATGTCTCATGAGATAATTTACTTCTAAGGACAATGATCGCTGTAATGTATGCATATTTTTCAGACCAACAAATTATATGTATTTTGAATAGTATTCCACACAAAACAATATAATGTTGATTCTGGAACATAAAGTACCTCTTTCACTCTTAAGTCGTGGTACTCATAGGGCTGTAATCTATCAGATTTGCATTATTCCTTCTATATGCTGTAGCATATTTGGCCAAAATAAGACGTCTCATGCACTTTTTTTATACGTTGTGATGTTCCAATAAGATTTTTATATAGCATTTCTTGTCTCATGCTATTTTATCATTGTCAGAACTGAGCAGCAGTTCTTGAGCATGCCACTTCATTACAGCACAGGAAGTAAGCTTACAAGACTTGCCTGGCCATCCATTCATAGTGACTTCATTTGATATGTCTGTGTTTCCTGTTACATACCTGTGTATCTGCTCAACTTAATATGTGGATATAGGTAGTTCACATGCAACCCACAGCACTTGTAAGTCATACTCAAATATTTTTGTTCATGCAGGAGTAGTCTACTAAAGGTATCCACATTTTGCATTTGTTTACCTTGTTTGACATTGTGCTTTTAACTCATATGGTTTGTAAATTCAGTAATATTCTCTGGAGTCTCGCTGGGGACTTAAAAGAACGGTTTCTAGAAGTACTTTTTAAATGTTTATGATCTGACTGTACTGCAGCAGTTGTTTCATATATGTACTCATGGAATTTTTGATATCCCTCTCTGAATGCAAGTATTTCTTTTTATGTCTGTGTGTACTCTGTGCTTCAAAGTTGTCTACCCACGTGATACTTTCCTGCCTTCCAGTTGCAGTACTGCACCTAAATGTGCTTAACTGGGACCGTTCTGAAGGGTAACTGGTGGGAAACATCACAAAATATTAAAGCTGGAGCCTGAGCGAACTGTATCGCATCATGCTCATGTAGCTTCCTGAGTGTTACTGTTATGTCTGATACGTTAAGAATAAACTTTGAAAGATCTTGTACCATTGTGCCTGCATTACACATAAAATAATATACCTTTCATCTTTGCATGCCCCCATCACATCATCCATCCACATCTTTCCTAGAATCCCCTCAGTCCCTTGCTATTTCTTCTCATAATAGTCTATAAAACATTTCCTATAGTTTGATCATCTTCTTAGGGGTGATTACTGTAAAAGGAAATACTAACATTTGGGGTTTATACCGTTTTTGTTTTGCCATGATTTGGGCAGATTTTTCCAGTAATTTGTTTTCCTTGCGAGGGTCAATGCAGATTTTGTGCTGTTGAACGTGCTGATTCTGGAAGTTTGAGGTTCTCATGCTTACTTTTGTTCTTTTCAACATCTGAGAAAACAGTGGCCCCTCAGTCTATATCATATTAAAAATAACTGCAACGTAGCTCTTGGTATCTATCGCTGGCCATTGTTTCAGTGTGAAATTCTCACACCTCTTCTGCAGAAGATTAAAGAATCTGCTTTTGATGTTCTTCGTATTTCACTGTTGCAGTCATCACATTTGGGTTATCTGCCTGCAGGTAGCCCTCAGCCAGCCTGAATACCAGAGTCTTCGGATTTCTGCATCGGATGCTGTCTCTTCTTCCATGATGTCAGGTCGTCATGGGTATAAAACATGCAGCCGACACCATTGCATCAGTCTTTCTTGCCGTGTGGTGCCCAAAGCAGAAGCAGTTCGCAAGTGCCGGTCGGCCAACTCCTGAAATTTTCGTTTTCAAGTTTCAGATCCGAAGTCTTCAAAAAAGATAAGTACCCCATTGGGGATCCTTTTCCTTGCTCCAACCAATGTCAGTAAAAGTTAACAATTGTCTTACCTGTGGAAAGCAAATACCTCATAGAGATTTTCATTCGTACTGCATCCCCTGTTTAGGCCCAGACCACGACGTCCCTCGCTGTCGGTTTTGTGCCTTGTTCAATCCCCAAACTATTCGTCGTCAGGCTGTTTTTACAGCCAGTTACTTTCATACTCAATTTCAAAAATTGTTCTTCTTACAAATTTGTCCCAGGGGTTCCACCTGTGTCCCTCACTGACAGGGGTGACAGGTGCTGACTGAGGTTTTTTTGGGGATAAACTCTTGGTTTGGCTTGTAAGGGCCCCAGGGCCATTAGCCTAGTAACCTCCTATGATCCTGTAAACCTCTGTTTGTGGGGGGAGGGGGGGGCTAAACTGATATATTCCAGCTCCAAGATCTCCATACCTATTAGAAAAGAGAATATTCCTGTGATGAAAGGAGGTACTGCCAGCACAGGTAGCTGGAATTTTGCAAATAATTATATGCCATTTGTGAATGTCAAACTGATTTATACAAGATGCTTGTGTTACAAATGTAGTAGAACTGTAAGTCGTGTATAGCAAACTGATTTTTATAGACGTTGTGTTGAAAAGAATTTGTAAAGTGCTTTTGTTTGAAATGTATCCACAGTGTGCCCTGCTGGAGAGAACAGAAATGTACATGCACTGTTGTAACTGTTTAAATGTATATGTTTTAACAGTGGAAACTGGAAATTAAGAGGTTAAACTCAGTCCAGCAAACTTTAAAAATATCTGAAATTAAATCACTTTATAGACTGGGCCATAAAGATGCTATCTCATAGGTTTCAATGCAGCCAAAGATCGTTCTTATTGTCTTTGTGGTGAACTAATTACTACTCTGGAAGTGTGTAGGTATGCAGTTGTTTTATGACTTCTAGTACCTGCTAAAGATCTGAGCAAAAGTCCTTGTGTGTATATGGTGCTAAGTCCTTCCAGCAATGGGGGTTTGCATTGGAACTAGAAGTCAGATGACCAGAAGTGATGTCATTTTGCAAGCTGTCTCAGAAGTAATATTTTAGATTTTATTTTGGGAAGTATCTGAGTGAGACTGAGCATTCTGTAATCTGTCTTGGCTTAACAACAAGAAGAACCATTTGCCACATCATCTGCCTTGCTGTATTAAATAAGTATGGAATAGTAATTCTTTTAGATACAGTCAGGAATATAGTGAAATTTAGATATTTTTTCTTTATTTGTCTGAGCCTGTCCTTCAGTGTTGTTTTAAGTATTTCCTGTGGTTTTGAACTTTGCCACTGTGAATATATATTCAGTATTTTCATGTACTTTTATTATTTGTTATTAAATATATTTAAACCTTTCATTGTGGCTGATCTTTGTAGAGATACTTAAGTTTTGAGAATACGTGCATATTTATTTGGTGACACTGTATGGAGCATTCCTAATAGCTTTGCTTTTGGTCAAATTACCATTTGTATTAATATTAAATGTTATGTTGTCCATCTCGCCTTCCTTCTTTCTGGTTGGGTTCGGAGCCAGTCTCAGCTTTGACTCTGCCACTTCTAAAGCTCAGAGAGTCCTTACTGGCTCGAGGCCAACTCCTTATCCCAGGATGCAGATTGGTAGCTACCCCAATCTCGTTTGCCACTTGCAGCATCGAGATTGTCTTCTGCTGGCTCAGGCTAAATAGTCTATTTTTCCTGTCAAAAATTGCTGTTTTTCCAGGCCTAATTTGCATTATTAGAGTTTTAATGTCTTGTCATTTCCTTATCTTTCTTCCCTCTTTTTAAAAAAAAAAATCTCTTTACTTTATTACGTTCATTCTTGTGTGTAATTATGTCTAAAGAATCTACAAAGCAGTCAGGCTTTAAAAAATGTGACTCGTGTTGCCAAAAAATGTCCCTTACGGTCGGGCACATGAGTTGCGTTTACTGTTTAGGTGTGATCCACCTTCAAGACTCATGCTCTTTGTGCCATGCCTTCAGTGCACGAGTGTTGCAGGAAAGGCGCAACAAGCTGATCTTGAGAGGGTTGTTAAAACCTCAGATTGAGATTGCTTCGGTTACTCAGTCTTCCAAATCTGATGATAGACAAGCTCCTTTGTTGGCTCCACCTTTGGTGCCAACAAAGGCAAAATCTAAATCTTTAGATCCTTTGAAGCGGATTGTTGGCTCCGAGGATTCCTCTGCTCCGGCGGCTCCATCTGTGGCTTCGAAGCCATCCTGGACTCATAAGAGGTTGAGATCTATGCCTCAGTCACCACTGTTACAGTCAGCAGCAGGTAGTCACTGGTCCTCGTCCCACTCCTCTCAATCATCCAGGAGTTTATCGGATGATGATGTGGAGAGAGTGGTGAAGAGGCTGCTCAAGACATATGTATTTGCTCAGTTGTTGTCAGGTCCAGTCCAGAAGGAAGTGGCTCCATTGTCCGGTTCAGCCCCTATCTCATTTCCTCCTCCAACTGCGTCCAGTTCGGAGCCGGAGTGCATGGAGGTAGTAGCGGAACCATTGGTTCCGACGACCCTTGCTCTGTCGGTTCCGACATTTGCTTTGACGTCCTGGACAGTCCGCTCCGTCGAGAGGTCTGGGTGCCAAGACTCCCTCATCGGCTCCGAGGGGGGAAGTGGCAACGGACCCTTGTCCGACCCCGCTCTCCCTCTTGGAACTTCGGCACATGTGAGTTTGGCTCCCACATCTGCCTTGGAGCCACTGCCTTCGGTCCAGAGGATGTCTCCAGGCTCCTCAGAGCCAGAGCCTCCTCTCCGTTCTGGACCATGGTGCCTTCAATGTGATGAGTGTGCTGTCCACTGAAACGGCCCCACCCTTGGCTCCATTGGCTTCGTCCCCGTCAATACCAGTGTCTACCCCGGATCCTTCTCTCCATTCCAAGCTTAGGGAACCTATGCCCCAGGACGCCCTACTGGACGACCCCTCTTCTTCCGAGACCTCTCCTGAGCATGCGTCAGAGGGGGTACCCAGGAAGAAAAAATGTAAGAGGAAACGTGTACTCCCCTGAGTCCGTCACCTCTGACACAGAGTTGGATGGCTCGTTAGGGTCCCCACGGTCAGCCGTCTGAAGATGTCTCATTCTCAGACATTCTGGAGATCCTTAGAGGGGAAGCTGGAAGTCCCTCGCCCCTTCTGAGGATGAGTCCGTGTACCTGGATGCATTTGGTTCCCGACCTTCCACCTCTTGGGCGTCTCTGCCTTTTGACCCACTTTTGGCTGCTGTGAGTCGAAAGGCCTGGAGTGCTCCAGAGTCCATGGAGCCTGTTTCGAGAAGGCCAAACAAATTCATGACTGCACCAGATAAGTCCTTCCTCTCCAAAGGCATGCCAGTTGATGCTATGATGGTTGCAGCAGCCACCAAGAAGGAACTTGCGGAGACTTCCTCTTCTGTCCATCAGCCAAACAAGGAGTCTAGAGTCATGGATAGATATGGGAAGCATGTTTTCTCTTCAGCAGCCTTTACTCTTCGGTCGCTGAACTATTGACGCATTTTACTAGGCTTCAGAGGGATCTCCTTAAAAAGTTGGGAGATACCCTCCAGGATCCTTCAGCTGAGGGAGCGGCTTCCAAGTCAGCTAACCAGCTAGCGACCTTAACCTCCATTGTCAACTCCTCCATGCACTTGATTTCTTATGCAGCAGATGGAGCAAGTAGGGCTGCAGGCACAGGAGTGGCTCTTAGCAGACATTCCTGGATGTGCCTTTGTCAATTTGCAGAGCCCTTCAAGTCTGTCTTTATGAACACCCTCTTTGACGGCTTGACCTTGTTTGGGCCTCAAGTTCAAGAGACTCTTACTAGGAGTGAACGTGCTGGCAAAACTCTCTCTGCCGTAGGAGTCCATTTTTCTACTCCATCCTGGCCTTATCCCAAAGGCCAAAAGAGTGGGAAAATGTGGTTCCGTAAATCCCAAGGAGATTCACCAGACACTCGTGGAGATAATTCCCCCAGAGGCAGAGGGGGGAGTAATAATGGGAGACGCCGACCTCGCAGCAGGTGGCGTCCGCAACAGGGTGACAGGGATACGTTTTCTGCCAGACCCTTTCAGAATCCCTGAAGGATTGCCCGGCTGCTCACCTCTGGAGGCAGTCGAGGGCAGAGTTTCACTGTACCCAAGAGCCTGGCAAGATATAACAGAAGATGAATGGGTACGATGCATAATATCCAGGGGTTACAAAATTCCTTTCTCCCAAACACCCCCAAGAAGTCAAAAATCAACAATCCCAGATGTTCCACCCAATCTTCGGGATCAAGCAGCCATAGAAGTAAAAACTTTGCTGGAAAAAAGAGCCATTCAGGAAGTCCCCGCAGACTAGATAGAATCCGGAACTTACTCAAGGTTCTTTTTAGTTTCAAAGAAGACAGGGGACTGGAGACCTATCCTGGATCTCAGGAAGTTAAACAGGTCAGTAAAGAAGACCAAGTTACGGATGATGACACTGCAGTCCATTCTACCCTTTTTGGGTGAGGATGATTGGCTGTGCTCTATCGATCTCCAGAACGCGTACTACCATATAAAAATGGACAGGCGGTCCAGGAGACATTTACGCTTCTGGCTGGGAGCCAGTCATTATCAGTTCAGAGCTCTGTCCTTAGTCTCACCACAGTCCCCAGGGTGTTCACCAAATGCATGGCAGTGGTCACGGCTCACCTGAGACGTTTGGGATTCCAGGCGTTTCCTTGTCTAAATGACTGGCTCCTCACTGCCACCACTGAGCATCATCTTCTCAGGGCTAGGAACCACATGATTCACATTTGTGCACTCCTAGGAATCACAGTAAATTACGAAAAATTTGCCTTGTTGCCTTCTCAGTGTATTATTTTCATAGGTGCTCAGCTAAATACAAAAGACATGATAGCCAAGCTTCCACAAGAAAGGTTGCTTCCCATTCGAGGCCAGGTGTCTCTCCTTTTGTCAAAATCAAAGGTTCAGACTCGATTTGTCTTGAAAGTCTTGGGGTTAATGGCAGCTGCCATTATTCTAGTTCTGCTAGCCCGTTATCACATGAGGATTCTGCAATGGCTCCTCTTCACTCAGTGGTCGTATCAGGACTTGCCAGTGTCACACATGATCTTAATCATGGATACTTGCAAGAAAGATCTACAGTAGTGGCTCCACCCTCCCCTAGCCCCTCTTCCGGTAGCCACAGTGACTAGATGTCTGAGTCCTGGAGATGAGAGTGGTGCTACTAGCGTTGCAAGCACTTCACGACTCTCTCCCTTTGGACCATATAGCTATTCGGACGGACAACATGTCAGTAGTGTGGTACATCAACAAACAGGGCGGAACCAAATCTTATCCCTGATGTCGGGAGGCCCTTTGAGTATGGCAATGGGCGATCTCCTCTCAGTGTTTTCTGGTTGCAACGCACATTCCGAGGAAGTCCAGCGTGATAGCGGACAGGCTCAGCAGGGCAATTCTCATGTCCCATGAGTGGTCTCTGAAACAAGCTGATCTTCCGCAGATGGGGCCAGCCACACTGCAATCTCTTTGCCTCTCATCTAAACAACAAATGCAGAAGCTATTTTGCCCTAGTTCCCTCTCCAGGACAGGCACCCAGAGATGCACTGGTCCACGATTGGCCCTCCGGGATCCTTTATGCCCCCCTTTAATTTAATTCCACAAGTTCTTCAGAAAGCAAAGTTGCTGAGTTGCAAGCTGATTCTCATTGCTCCGTACTGGCCTCGTCAGATATGGATGTCCTTCATGGATGCATCTGCTTTGCTGTTTTGCAACCCGCTTTGGCTGCTTCCTGTAGCAGCAGACAGAATTCGGTGGTGTTGACAGAACAGTTTTCGATTCGGAGGTCGGAGCCAGTTTTCGGTTCTGATTTTGGTTACATTATGCCAAAAGCAAAAAAGCTCGCCGATTCCCACGCGCAAAAAGAAAAGGCCAAAACATCAGTGTCCGCGCGCCTTTCCGAAAAACCGATCAAAATACAGCGCGCAAATAAACCGCTCGGCGAGTCCAAAATAACACATTTGAATCAACTCAGATGAATCACCCTGGGGTCTTTGCTCACACTTGACACTTTGAATCGGCCTCAGAAACCACCACAGACTCCCTTCACTGACTTATCAGACACCATTCCTGGATGTGTCTATACCTGCTGGGGGGGTAGCAGCAGCCCCCCCAGGAACGCCAGCAGCCGGGGCTAAAAACTGCAGACAAGACTACTCCCTCAACCAGGCCCTCTTCCAGTTCTCAAATGCTTAATTTGGCAGAAGATTTAGCAGATTTAATAGTTCATTCATATCGAGGATCTCAATCTCTCTCAGACAGGGCCTCTCAGCCCCAGAGAGAGAGAGTGAGAGCAGGTGAGCTGTCCTCTGATGATCTGGTGAGTGCTGCTGCTGATGATGACATACCAGCCTCCTCTCCTTTCCTTTTTCTTGATCTGAGATTCTGATGCTGATCCAGCTGCTTCCCCACCAGAAGAATTCTCCTTCTCCTTTGCTTATGTGCACATGCAACAGCGACAGTTCCCAATGGCAGCAACAGGATTTTTCAGAGAGGAAAAGACTTTTTAGGACTTCCCCAGCACCCACCAGGCCATACCTCTGTCCCTCTCTGTGGTGGATGATGCTTTCAATGATGATGTCTGCTCGCTCCAGATTCTTTACCCCCAGCCCTGCCAAACCAGACAGATTTTACAGGGTGCAGATACTCATCCACACCACACACAAGGCCCCTCTTGCAGACCCGAAACTATTTCCCAGGATACCAAGAGATCAGTTAACTAAAAATAAGTTAACCTGATATGAATCTCTTGATAAGAATTAGTATGTATTAGAAATGGTAAAATAACATACAAGTTAGTACCCACTTTTTAAAATGTGGTGGCTATGATGAGGCTTCATTCATTTAGATCAGCCATGACTGGCACTGTAATTAGAAAAATCAGTCCAGACAGATTTCTTGCAGGTTCAAACCCCAAGTTTTAGCAGGAAATGGCCTGCCAAAAAATTTGGTCCTTTCCCCTCCACAGACCTCAAAGGGGGGGAATATAGGCGTTCCAGAGGCAGAAACCAATCCAGAGGAGGTGCCTGCCTACATCAACACCACAGTGATGACTTAACTTAATCCTAAACCGCAGGGGAAGGAACAAGCAGCAGCTCCTGCGGGAAAGCTAACCTTATTTTCAAAAACTGGCACCACATAACAAAGGACAAGCAAACATGAGAGCTGTGGAAAGTGCCAACAGCAGAGCAGGAAGGGGTTCCTACTCACAGACTTCCTAGTTTCAAGAAAGGAAAAAGTTGGGAGACAATTCTAGACCTGTCACCCTGAATAGCAGAAGATACCTCAGATTCTTTGCAGGATCAGAGCACTATGAACCCTCTTTACTTTGGCACACTAAAAAACTGAACAAGTTAACAGCAAGAAAGGTACTGCAGGCCTTGGGTTTCATGGCACATGCATAATCTTGGTTCCATTTGCCAGGATGCTTCAGAGGATGGGGGCGCATATGCTGGACAAATGCGTACAAGGATTGTGACACAGGACCAATCTCACCTGCACATCAAAAAAAAAAAAAAAATGCAGTAAAACTGGCAATCCAAAAGTTCAGACCATTTGACCACTTGATGATGAGAGATAACAACACCACAGTCATGTGGTCATACAACACACAACAAGGGGAGGCACTCATTCTTACCCCCTATGCAGAATGACTTTGGAGCTGTGGACCCTGGCACTCAGCTACAACATCCAGTTACAGGCAATATTTAATACCCTGATGCCTTTGATGCAACACCATCCACACCAAAAACAAAGCACTCCAAACCTAAAGCATGGAACATCACATAGCAGCTGCTAATGCAGAACTTTGCTTAAATTAGAACTTTCTTGAATGAAGCAAAGACATTATTAGAAGGAATGAGCCTATGCTGAGAAAAAGGTTTGTCATTTGGAGTTCTTCTGTGAGGAAAGATGTATCAACGACAGTAATAAGATACAAAACTGGAGTATCTGGCGAATTCTGATTCATTTCATTCAGGCCTGTCTCCTGTCCTCATCCATCATCTCAATTCCCCAGCAGAATACAGCTTTACAGCTTGATTTTTCTGTTTTCCTTTACCAGGCAGTTCCTCAGAGGAAGAATCAAGAGAATAAACCTCCAAGGAAACCACATTGCCAGCTTGGGACGACACTAATTTTTTTGAACCAGCAGCAACAGCAGACCCACAACACCTGTCATGAAAAAACTTTCCTACTACTGGCAACTACTTCAAGGAGGTTTCAGACTACTACAGCCTTTAATGCAGTGCAAACCCTTCTATCTTCCCCCTAAGATAGAGGTCCATGAGGACTAATCCTACATTTTATGCTAAGGTGGTATCAGAGTGTTTCTAAACCAAGCAATCCACCTACCTACCTTCTTTCCCAACCAGACGAACAACTTTTATGCTTTTGGAAAAGGAGGAAAACAGGAAAGCTATTTCAAACAGACAAAACAGATAATGATTCTGTTACTCCTTCCATGGAAAACCAATTCCACAGGACATCCCAATAACATTCTAAGACATGAATTTCACTAACTAGGCGACCACTACTACAGCCTTCTTCTACGGTGGCTACCAAAAGACATTATTAGAAGACTACTTGGACCTCCAAGTGCATACATTTTAATTTAATTATAATTATATATTATATTCAGATCCCGAGCAGTTTTTACTGTCTGCAGGGATCCTAAACACTAACATAATCTACTTTTATCCTCCTCCCCTAGTTGGCTATGGTATTGATTTGTACCACAGTTGTAGTTACCCATATAAATGTAAATGTCCGAATTGGATACATCTACGGATCCCTCTCCTTCCTCCTGTGTCTCCCTGGTGGGGTGTCCTAGGGTGGGGGATAGCTTAGTTTCTTAGTTTTATTTGTTGTTTTGTTTGTATTTTTTGTTATACATGCTTATTTTGTTTTTAGTCTTTTTTTTTGGAAACATTGGCATCTATCCAAATATTTAGCCTTCTATTTTTTCTTCTTCTACTGGGGCACAGAAACACTGAAGAAAAAAAAAATGCTTGATGCTTTACTTTATAAAACCAAGAGACCAAGTGTCGGGTGAAGTGCGACATCAGCGAAGCCGGACCAGACGACGGAATCCGGCCGACTGAAGGGCTGCTGCCTGACGACAGGACAACCCAGTTGTTATGACTGCAGATGCTATCCAATTCGGACATCTACATTTATGGTAGGTACAAAACTGTACTTTCTCATTCCTACTGCATTCCCTGAAGGAGGAGCCTTGGATTCTGAACACTGTTCCGGACCTTGTGACATATCAGTCGGACGCTCTTCATCCTTCCATTCAAACTCTCAAGCCGACAGCTTGGTTTCTCCACTTCCAATCCTAGCCAGGCTCACTGATATTTCTCCTATGGTTCAACACATTTTAGTCTCTTCCCATAAACCAACTACTAGGAAGCTTTATGCTAGTAAATGGAAGAGGTTCTCCCTCTGGGCCGAGCAAAATGACATTGATCCTTTTACAGCTCCAGTTGCAAAAATTGTGGACTTCCTGGCTAAAACCTTCGAAAAAGGAGCAGTTGCTGCTACAATTTGTGTTCACCTGGTTGCTGTTTCTAATTTTCATGTGGATATTCTAGGTTCTAATGTCATGTCCCATAAGTTATTTGAAAGGTGCTACACTATTAAGGCCTCCTATCCAAGAACCTCTCCATCCTTGGGATTTAAACCTAGTACTAGCTGCGCTGATCCTTCCTCCCTTTGAACCAGTTGCTTCTTGTCCTCTGAAGTTCTTATCATGGAAGACCCTCTTCTTGGTCGTGGTTACATCAGCTAGACGGGTCTCCGAGTTGCACGCACTTTCCATCCGCCTGCCTTATGTGATTTTTCACAAGGAAAGAGTGTCTCTTAGGACTACTCCTTCCTTTTTACCAAAAGTCTGCTCAGACTTTAATTTGAATCAGTCAATTGAACTTCCTGTTTTCTTTCCAAGTTATGACAACAAGGCAGCAACATGGGCTACTCCCCATACCTTCATTACTCATTACAAAGTGGACATGGCCTCTCGGAACAGGGCATCATTTGGTTCCACGGTTCTGAAGTCTCTCTTCCAGTGAGCCACCCAGGATTTAGGTGCTAGGGACACTGTCCCAACCAGAAAGAAGGAAGGCGAGATGGACAACATAACATAAAGAAGTTATGTTCTTACCATAATGTTCCATGTTTGTTGTCCTTTATCTCGGCTTCCTTCTTGCATCCCTCCCTCCTTCCCCCATCCTGGATGATTGAGAGGAGTTTACCTTTTGGCTCTTATGGCTGAGTATCCTTTGCCTTTCAACCTTTGGTGTTCTCCTTGTCACCATATTTTCCTTTTCTTGTTGGTACAAGGAGTCTTATTGTTTACTTACCTCTTTTATTGGATAATTCATAATTTCCTTTCTAGTGGTTAGTTCTCACAAACTAGATCTGGGTAGCTACCGCTATGCATGTTGGGATAAGGGGTTAGCCTCGAGCCAGTAAGGACTCTTCAATCTTTAGAAGTGTCCGAGTCAGAGCTGAGATCGGCTCCAAACCCAACCAGAAAGAAGGAAGGCGAGATAAATGACAACAAACATGGAACGTTATGGTAAGAACATAACTTCTTTTTTCACTTAGTATATTGCATACTGTTGTAACAGCCTTAAGGTAGCTGGCAGGAGTGTCTGCTGGCAGTCATTACTACTGTACAGTCTGAGCAGAAGGGTGCATAGCTAGTAAACCTGTGCCAGCCTTTCCCAGGTGTTTGTGTGTAAATCAGATCTTAGAGTGTGTGTGTCAGCTACTTGCACAGGGACATGAAGCACTGGTTGGACAGAGATGGTGCTGGAGGCCTTGGTTTGGACACTCAGCTGAGATCTCAACTATATAGCTGTGCCAGTGGGGAGTCTTATTGGGGATTTGGAGAAAGAGGGAGAAACCAGCCCCAGACTAACTGTGGTCTCTGTGTGCTCTTAAAGGAAATTGCACTTCCTGCAGAGAGCTGCATCTGAAAATACTGTGTGTACCTGTTATCCTCTCAGTGAACTTCCCCCCACTGGTGCCAGTGGTGAGGATTGAGGCTCTTTGATTACTGGCCCAGAGGTGGAAGGTCGTCACATATTGCTTGGCAGTGGTGGAATATCCACAGTCAATTATTTATTAAGCTTTTCGTGCAGTTAATAAAGCTGACTCTTCGAACATAAATTCACATATTGGTTGGCAGTGGTGGGATACCCCCATCACACTTCCAAGAAATGGTATCTTCAGGTTAGTGTATGTAAGCTTGGTCTTTTGGCCATTCAATCTCCATATTTTGAGACTCGCTGTAGTGGGTCCCGACATTTAAATTGGTCATTTTCTTTGCATGTTGTATTACGTTGGTAGGTTTATCAGGTTGGTATTAACTAAAAAAGGCATTATGAGGTGGACAATATCTTTATCAGTAATTGAAACCCTAGAGGAAATGGATGCAGGCCATACCTGGCAAAGCTGAGTGGTCTGTTATTCATATCCTCCTAGGCTGACAAATATTGGACCCCACTTGAATAACAACAAAAACTAAGACAATTGTTAGTCAGTTATTTTTTGCTGATATTGCACTATCATCCTTGGAGAAGGTAGAATGCTGCTCAATAGTAGGCTCATTCCCACCTTGGACTTAATAGTCTGAGAACTCCATCATGTGTCTGTTCATGTAGTCCAGGGAGATACACCTCAGTTCTTTGACACTGACATGACCTACGACAGAATCATAGTGGTACTTGTTGCAAGGACTTTTGTGCATGCTGGATCTGATAGATCCTGGCACCATACAAGCAACTAACCATTACTCTTTCCTTGCTCAGCCTGGTAACAGGCGCATCTCTATGTTTTACAATGGAGTCACGTATAACAAGAATGTTTGACAGGGTTGATACCTGCCTTTTGGGCTCAGCATCTGTAACTTTGTGACTCCTTGTGCTCTGTGAATAATTAAGCTTAATCTGCTGAGAGGCCTTTGTACCTGTGTTGTGTTTTGGAGGTATTTGAGGTTTATTCACGTTAACCTTTGCAACCTAAGCATACACTGGATTATGAGTATTGTGATTGCCTGGAGAGGTGTACTGCTGACAGTTTTGGTTTCTGAGTTTATTGTATGTGAGATTTTTGCCTCCAAGGAAATTATGTTTGTATATCTCTCAGACACTGCATTATGCTCCTTGAGTAATAGATGATCATCAGACTGCACGAGACAGTCCTTGCACTGTCTCAAGATAACAATCTCAGTCAGGCTGGCTAGAGAAGTTGTAGGGAAGTGCTGGTCCATGATACTGACAGAAATTAGTGTGGGGGCAGGAGTAACTATAATGCTTGGTGTTCGGTCTTAGAATAATGTTTGGGTGAACTTGCTACTTAGTATTTGAATTTCAGTACAAAACAACTAGCCTGGAAACCTTTCTTTTGTCACCATCAATAACTAGTAAACTAATTGTAGGTGGAAAAAAAACGCTTAATTTCATTCCAAAATCAGCACAAGCAGTATCAAAACACTAGTGATTTTATCATAATCTTTTAGTCTGATAAGTAAAGGGGAGAGTCTTTGCAAAATGATACTTGCGTGCTAATTGTCAACAGCTAATAAATGGGGAGAGGGAAGGAATTATGTTGTCAAATTATCGTAAAGGGCAGGCAACAACAGATACACTGAGTACAAGAACACAACCACAACACTGTAGGTGGGAGAGAAAAACAATTGAGACCCTTAGCTCTGAGCTGACTGACCTGGAACTGCCTTAATACAAATACTAGTCCTGAACTAGCCTGACAATCAGTTTAATTCTTATGTACTGAGTGCATATGCGTGTGTGTGTGTGTGTATGTGTGTGTATGTGTGTGTATGTGTGTGTGTGTGTGTGTGTGTGTGTGTGTGTGTGTGTGTGTGTGTGTATATATATATATATATATATATATATATATATATATATATATTTATTTTTTTTTTAGTATATATAAAATACAGTTGTGTGCATGGGGAGACCTGAGGTGGTATTTATACTATTAGGAGAAATTTGGCCAGGACATAGTGGAACTTCTTTTTGATAGATCCCATGGGATCTTTTGCATCCTCCTGAACTTACACCAACTTGGTTTAATGTCTCATCTGAAGGACGACATACTCAAGATTGCAGCACCCCTTTATTCTGCACTGCATTGTCAGTAATCAATCTACTTAGTGTGGGAATAGAACCCACAGCCTTATGCACCAAAGGCGAGTGCGCTACCTGTTGCAGCACTGACTATATAAAAACAATACATCTGCTCTTTCTACCATGTAACAGTGTAGTTAAGATTAACCCTAATTTTGTAATAGAAATTTTATGATTTACTGTAAAGGTGAATATTCCTGAAGATTGTAGTGTATCTGTATAAGGTAATTACCATGACACTAGATATTGGAGAAGTCATTTTAACAGGATTCTCTTCCTCCACTGTCCTACAGGGAAGGTAATTAGTCTTGTACAATTTTAGTTATTGTTTCCCACTAACACTACCTTTAGTACCAGCACTGGTCCTTTTCCACCATAAACTTACAACCCTTCTTGGACACCTTAGCTTAAAGAACCACTGAGCGACAAGCATCATGTTGTTATATGGTAGTCTTGTGCTACCTGCCATCAACTCCTTCGAGACACTAGACTTGTGGTAATCATGCAGGAAAGAGTCATAGTTAGAATCTATTTTTAGTACAGGAGAAGCGAAAGGAGTAAAACCAAATGCTATGATTTACTATTAAAGTGTCCTGTCCTTTTAAGATTTCCAGTTAAGTGCCTTACACAAGTATAATTTCTCTTCTGTAGTCCATCTGTATATAACTGCTATAATTTTTTTACTGTCTGCCCATCATCCATTGTACAGTTATATTGTCCTTTGGTAGCACAGTGCATAAGTTATGCTATTTTTGTCTTTATTTGTAAGTTCTCAAGTGAAACTGTATCTATAAACACTGTAAGTCATCCTTTCTTGTTTACCACATTATTTATTCCCCCTCCAACCGTAAACCAGTGTAAAGAGTCCCAGTGCATTTAACCTATCTTCATAAGTTTTCCCCTCATAGGCATAAATCTCAAGGGCATCAAGTGCTGACTTATCGGAACATGGGCTAAATTCTTAGCTAGGCTTGTAAGGGCCTCAGAGCCAATAGCCTAGTAACTTCCTATGATCTCGTTATGTATCTCTTTTTTTGTCTTTTTCGGAATAATTTATAATTGCTAAACATGGGGCCCAAGTGTTGACATGTTGTGGGTCAGGGGTGTAGGAATGTTTTCCTGTCAGATAGATTTCCTTTGCCGATAGATTTCCTTTGTCGTATGTTTAGCTGCGTTCTGCATAGTTAACCATGTCTGCTGTTTTTTTTTACTTATATAGAACATCTGTAGGTTTTCCTCCAGCCATTAATGAGTTACTCCCCTGTTTCTTATCTATTTAGTAAATGCAAGAAGGAGTAATGCAATTCTGTATTTAATCACTCTTTATTCTGCTACGTGGGATGAAGCTTCTATTTATTAACCAGGAAAACTTAGTATACACAAGTACCCCCTTTCAGAAACCGCCTAAGAGCATTGCTCTATTTGAATGACTTAAAATCATATGGTATACAAGAGAACACTTAGAATCAAGCAATTGACTTAAGGCTGAAGGCCATAGCAGTTCATAATGTTAACAGTCTGACCTGTATCACCTTTTAAAGTAGCTTCTCTCCATGACATATGTGCTGCATCTACTGAGTCAGAAGACTATGTATTCATGATGAAACTTTTATCATTTGGCTGCACAGTACAGGATAGGGCCTTGGAAAGGTCCTACTTTTTCAGATTTCCTTCCTGAAAATAGTTAACTGGCAAGTCCGTCTTATGCTTTGACAGAGATGGCCTGCATCTGTCACCCCCAGACTTCCGGATACTGGCCAAGGCTCCTGCCACCCCTATAATGCCTTTTTTAGGCAGTGTTCCAAAGACCAAATTACCACCATAACAGCTACAAACAAATACAATCTGAGGGTCATGCTGCTCGGCGCTAGAAGTCTAAATCTCAAAATGCACTCGCTTGAAGCACTCCTTAAAATGGAGAATATCAACATTTGTGCTGTAACAGAGAAATAGTTCCTGGCAGCAGAAATCACCTCTGCACTACCAGGCTATAACTCATTCCACACCTTTCGGCCACAGAACTTGGAACGAAGCTCCAAAGGCGGTGGTGTTTCCATATTCATAAAGGATGCGCACACCTCCACACTGGTAGTCCAACATAATGTATCAGAGGTATTTCAGGTGCAGCTAACATTTGGTAAGATAGCGATTCAGGTCATAGCCTGCTATAGGTCCCCAAACATGTCCCAAGAATCTCACTCCACGTTCCTAAGCACCCTGTAGAATATTAGGGTCCAACCTAACACTCTCATCCTGGGTGACTTCAACTACCCCTCCATCAACTGGGAAAAGTGCTCATGTACCAATACACTTGCCCAACGTTTCCTGGAATTCATTAATTCCAGTGCCCTGGACCACCTCATTCTTACCCCCACTAGAGGTAGCAACATCCTTGACCTGGTCATTACTAACATAGGCAACCATTGCTCTACACCAATAGTCATCTCCTCCCTGATTAGATCCAACCACAAACTAATCACCTTGGGAATCCACATCCCTCCAACCCCCCCGCAAAGGTAACCACCATGAAAAACTTAACTTTGGGCTCCTAAAAACAGAAGTGGCTAACTTCATGGCACCCATGCAAAGTTGCATGACTGCCATATCGTACACCAGTGCACTGTACAAACATGTACTCAAATGCATGGATCTCACAATACCCAATAGAACCAAGATGCTCTCCTCCAAAAAATGGAGGCCAATCTGGTGGTCCCCTGCCATAAACAAACTTTACAACAGAAGGAGGAAACTGATGCAGAATAAGGTGAAGTCCCAAGACTGGAAAAACTCCCTTATCAGCCTCAACAAAAAGTTGAGATCCGTCATCAAATCCTGTAAAGCTAGCTATGAAAACAAAATTGCAGCAGATAGTAAAGACAACCACAAGGCCTTCTATAGTTATGTAAAGAATCTTCACGGCAGTACTCAGATTTGCTGTGAGCTACTGCACAATGGTACCTCCTATACCGAGCCAATAGATATTGCCAAGATACTGGCCGACAGAGTACCAACTTTACCCCTCCCCCCCCAAAGAACCAATCACAATACCAGTAGATTGCCAGGCACCCAGTATTACTGCTGCACAGGTTAAAACAGCACTGTCCAAGGCCAAGAATGCAGCTTCTATGGGATCTGACAGTATCCCTGGCTGTGTTCTACATGAACTACAGAGTGAACTGGCACCTCACTTTTGTGCCCTGTTTAATCACAGCCTTACCTCAGGCTTTGTCCCTACCGAAGGGCGCACTGCTACAGTCATCCCTCTCCACAAAGGAGGAGTGACTGCAGACCCTGGGAACTATCGCCCCATTAGCCTGAAGAATCTGATATGCAAAGATATGGAATGCATCATCATGGACATAATATACAAGGATGTAAGGAATCTCCAAACTCTGGATCCCACACAGTTTGGTTTTGTAAGGATCATGCCTACTCAACCTGGTCGACTTCTTTGAGTCATTCACCAGAGCTGTGGATGAAGGCAAGGTGGTTCATGCAGCCTACCGTGATCTGGCCGAGGCCTTTGATACCATTCCCCACTCAGGAATCATAGAGAAACTCACTAAGCTAGGCATCAACCGCTATATTAGTAGGTGGGTTGCAAACTGGCTCACAGATAGAACCCACAGTGTGAAAGTAGATGACCTCAAGTCAGACTGTCGACCAGTCACAAGTGAAGTCCCACAGGATTCAGTCCTGGGTCCTCTCCTGTTTGGTATCTGCTTCTGTGAAGTCCAGGCCAACATGAAGGGATTTGGGCTGACAAGTTTGCAGACGATTGCAAGTTGGGAGCTATTATTAACTCCCCAAGTGATGTTGACATCCTACAGAAAGGCCTCAGTGAGACCAACAACTGGTGTTAGAACCATGGCCTTAAGCTCAATGCCAAAATATGTCGTCATCCCCTTTGGGAAAAAAACGGGTTCCCATGAATTACCACATCGATGGTAGTCCACTGAACACAGAAGGCATTATAAGAGATCTGGGAGCACAGTTGTCAGCAACCTCTCTTTTGACTACTGCATTGCCACTGTGGTCAGAAAGTCCTTCTGTGTGGCACATCTCATTACTAAGGGTTTTGCATCCAGGAAGAAAGAGGTCATTGTCTCCTTCTACTCTTTCCTCATTAGGCAAGTCATCGAGTACAATACCCCATTTGGCATGTACTTCACTAGACACCTGCAACAAGTGGAGAGGCCGCAAAAGTACCTCACAAAGAGGATCCTAGGCCTTAAACACGTGTCCAGTATGGACAGACTCAAAAAACTCCAACTATTCTCTGTCTCATATCTCCTACTTAGAGGCGATCTTTGCTTGACTTTCAAAGCCATGTCTGACCCAGCTCTGTTAGAAATGCTACATCTAAAGAAATCTCAATCCATCCGCACCACACGCTCCAGAGACCTCAACCTCATTACCACAATCAGCAGAACATGCTGGAGGGACAGGTTCATAACCCAGAGACTGCCCATGCTATGGAATAGACTTCCCATTCATGTCAAACAGAGCACCTCACTGGCCCTCTTCAAGAGTAATCTTGATGAGTGGATGGGAAATAGAAAATTCACCCCGGGATCACTCCAGTGGCTCTACTCGACAGAGGCACTTGGAACTAAGGTTGGGTGGCATGGTGCCAGGGTAATCCTATGGGCTAGGCTTGTAAAGGCTCCAGGGCCATTAGCGTAGTACACACTTATGAACCTATGATGCCACACCAGTGTACTAGTGGTCTAAATACTTTTTTACTACTTGTGTGACTTGTGTGTCATTGTTTGGTATTTTTTGTCAGTGAGGTGTACATTTCTTTGTATTATCTACTACAGTACAGCCTAAGAAGGTGTTGAAAAGAAATGGACCCTCTAGTGACGCCTGTATAACTTTGCTAGGAAAAAGCCCTTTGTTTTGAATTGAGTCCCACATAATAACACCATGTCCCGTTTATTCAGTTTATCTACTTTATCATCCCAGGAACCCCTCCAAAACTGTTCTTATTTGCTAAGTATATGTCGTGCTATGTCTGCACCGTGCCTATTCCAACACCAGTCCTGCCCAGAAGTATTGTCTCTGAGACTCGTTATCCAAGTGTTGCAATTGAATGATGAAGGCTCTTCAAGAAGGTCATTTTAATATCAAAACTTTATGCACATAGCCCTTTTAAGAATAGGCAGGCCTGAGGGTAGATGACTGCAGCATTCCTTTATGGATTGATAGCGAAGCAACTTCATTTCAAGAACCATTTTCTTATTTGTGCACAAGATGTTTGCTTTGAATAAACTGAACTTTCATGGACATTAATGCTGACTGAATCCGCATTTTTTTTTTTTTTTGGTATGTTGAGAACAGATTTCTTTCAGAAGCATGGTGTGGCTGTGATGACAGTCAAGGAGCTCTTCGAGTTTATAACGGACCCATCAGTTACAGACAAGAACATTGATGAGTACTTGGAGAAGGTGAGACCTGAAGTAAAAAGTTATTATTTGGAATTTTAAGTGCAAGAAGAGGAATGTTTAGCAGTACATGAACTAGTGAAGCAGTTCTTACAGTTGAAAATGATTAAGCACAATAGTTCACGTTTGAGTTGCTTGCAGAGTAGTATTGCTTCTTCCTGTACCAGTAGGTTAATTTAATTGTCCTGCATTAGCAGTAGGAGATGAATTCAACAAATAAAGATGGGGAAAGGGTGAGCAGTGGATAACAGGGGAATAAGATGAAAGAGTAGCTCCATTCACGATAAAAAAAAAATCAGTAGCCAATATGAACAAAATCTGTAATCATTTTAACTGCATTAATACTTTACTTGATGAATAGCATTGTGACAGTTTATTTTACTAATATTATGCATTACCGAAAGAATTTGCACTGTATGTTATGCAAGCAAAAATATTTATGGTATTTCTTTAGTCTTCCATCTGGGTGAAAATCATCAGCTATGCATATTATTTTGTATACTAGTTTAGTTGTAATGAAACATTTAATTCACGTTTGTTAGTTAAACATAGTGTTTAACCTGGGGTGTAGGAATCAGTAGCAATATTCACATCAAGAGTTTGTTCATTTATATTTAATATTTGTTCACTAGCATGGCTACTTTAGGCCTGTGCTTAATGCTAGTACACTGATAGTTATGTGTCATCTCTAATGTAGCCACCTGTAATGTGTACTTCTCACCAGTGACATCCAGTGTTCAAAGCCAGGGTGAGTCAAGCTTCAAGTCATTGATAATTTCTTGCTGTCTCCAACACAATCCATAGGAGTGAAAGCTGTTTGAGAATGACTGAGGGAATAGGAGCATTGAATAACATTTAGTAAAGCCTGTATTAATATCTGAAGATATTCCTGTAATTCTTCAAATAGTTGACATTTATCAATCAAATGGGTCCATGATAGGGTCACAGATCTTAGCACACTCAACAGATTGGACTAGATTTTCAACATTTTTCCAAAGATGATACAATTTAAGAAAAGATCTGTGTAAAAAGCTTTAAGAATAAAGTCTCCAGTATTGCGATAATGGATTTTGTGAAGAGCTTTGATGGATCAGTCTTTTGACCCGTAGAGGTCATAGTTGGCCAAACTGATCAATCATGTATTTACCTTGTTTATTGTTGGCTATACTCTTAATATTTTCATAAGTTTATATATTTTGGATACATTTCTGGAATGAGGCTGTCCTTTTTGAATTTTTACTAATAATTCCAAGTAATAAATTTGTTCTTGTATTCCTGTACTCTTTTGTAGTACTGGATCCTTCAGATAAAATGAATTATATTGTTTGACAAGTGTATAACCATTGTGCATTTGTTCATCTGAAACTGTAGTGTAACATTATGGTCGAGACGACCTATCTGAAATATTAGACCTCTACTCTGCTAAAGTGTTCGTTTTTTTTCCCCCATATTGGAGGAGAGGCAAGATTATAGTTATGGTGACATGTAAGTGAATAAAAATAAATACCAATGATGTGGACCTGGAGATGAGAAGATTTTAGGTCTTAAGAAACTTGGCACAGTTGTAAATATGTGACATATAGCTACTTAGCCACATAATGGGACTAGCACATTGCCAGTATTCTGAGAAAAAGGCTGCAGATTAAATTAATGCAGCCCTGTTGCAGGTAGCACTTATGCAGAGGAACTGCCACAAAGGTGTCACTCTGTTGTACCTCTCATGATCACTGTCACAAGAATGTTAAGGGAAACGTGCATGAGACATTGCACATTCCTGCACACGACAGAGTGCCTCATCTCTGCATCTTAACTGCTGTGCGCAGGCCAAAGAGGGCCAGCACAACAATGAGCCAACACATTTCTTCATATAAATAGGGAGAAAAGGGAGAGGTAGTAAAGTTAGAAAACGGAGAATGTCAGGCAGAGGAAAACAGACAGTGGTGACTACAGAAGATGTTATGTGCAGGGGAAGCAAAAGTACCCTTTTATATGTAAGAAAAGTCATTTGGGAAGGTAATGAAGAGTTTGTGGGGATGGATAAGAGCTAGATTCACAATTGCGTACTAAGCCTGCAGCTGAGGTGACCATTTAGGAGCTAGCCCAGTTTTCCTAAAGTATTGTCTAGTTAAATAACTTGCCCAGGAGCACACAGTAGGTAAACTGAGGCTGAATCAAACCCAGCACCACAAAAAGCAGCTTGTTAGCACTTTTTATTCTTAATCCTGTTGCTAACTGCCAGATTTAATCCTATATACTGCCAGACTGAAATTCACCTGCCCACATTTAGTTTAAATCACAAGCAGAGGCCTTGATGTGGGAATAGAGAACACAGCAGGGACAGACAGACAGAAGTGATGGGGAGAGTTTGAATGCAAGCAAAATATGAGAAGCAACAGATAGGAGAGAAATACATGAATGAGAGAATATGCCAGGGTAAAGAGGGAATGACCGACTGACCAAAAGGTAGTCTCTTCAGGATTAGTCACCTCTGTGGCCGAATTCATTTGCAGTTTAATGGTCTGGGATGACCAGTCACATGACTCCACAAGTCATGCTGAGAGGTGCTGCATGGTATCTTGGTGAGTGTCCAATTGCCTGCTTAACTCTGATGCAAACAGCCTCCATGCCTTATGCCATGCAATCACATGGGGAATATCCTGGGCCACTTCCAGAAAAAAAGCCTCCAACTACTCCCAGAACTGTAGTCTTTGAGGCCAGAAGTGAGCTTTCCAGGTTGCTTTCAGCTGGGTGACCTGGATCCTCCAGCTGGTAGGCACACCTGGAGACTGTTACTGTCCTAGTACCAGCCACCTTAGCTGGCAAAAGTCCCAGGTACCTGGCATTTGTCTTCTGCCCCAGTCACAGATGGTCTTGTTAAATGACATAAAAAAATAGAAACAGAAGAAAAAGTAGAACACTTTTCTACACATATATACTGCAAACTGAATTGCAGTCTCACTTTGTATTATTGCAAATAGTGTACATATCCCATCACTGGGTGAGACGTTGCTGCCTCCTGAGGCAGACATCACTGTTCAGGTTATATTCTTAGGGCACTGTGAAGAAAGAAGGAAGGACTTTTGTTGCACTATACAGGCTTTGATAAAAAGAGAAAGAAAACGCAACATGGCAAACAACAATTATTTACAAATATACACTAAAATGTTGGCACACATTTTGTAATCTCTGCCTGCCACTGATGAAGCTGGTCTAGGTGGTGACACTGTAGGTCATGATAGCTGTGCATGCACTGCATTGCTACCCAAAACTGGTGATGTCAGTCATCACTAGCCATTCTGACTAGGTGGTACCAGATATCAAGCCTACTCCTAAGATAGATGTTATTTTGAAAGATTTATTAGTAGAAGTTCTGATAGATGCGGACACTTATTACCTATGGATGGATAAGCCTATTGTACCATACATTTTAGTAATTCCCAAGGTTCCTAAAAATGTAACAGATCCAACATTAAAGCCAGTTGTTGCTGGTAATTGATTTCAAACGTATCCTATTACTAAATGTATACATTTAAAACTAAAATCAGTTTGAACAGAGCAGGAAGAAATATTAAAGGAGTCTTGGAATTTCATAAAAAAAGATAGAAAAGAACTTATACAATAAAGATATGATATTTGTTACAGTAGACATTGTAGATCTATTTTCTGCCATACCATATGAGATAGGTCTAGAATGGTTTGAGGAAGCCATGACAGAACAAAGGCACATTTAACTTCAGAGACTTTAGAGTGTTACTTGAATTGATGGAAGTAATGCTTCTCAGCAAATGTATCCGTTTCAAGGGGGAATTTTTAAAACCAAATAAGTGGGGTAGCAATGGGGGCATGTTGTGTTCCAAGCTACGCAAATATAGTGTTGCATATATGGAAAAAGAAGTTTATTTTTAACTGTCTAGATGATATCTGCATTTTTTGGAATGACACAGAAGACAAATTGAGAGAATTTCTAGACTATAATTAGCATAACTACAAGATTTTTAAAGTGTACATAGACTACCAAGGATTTAGTCAACTACTTGGATGTTACAGTTCACAAACTTGAAGCTAGAGAATAGTTTAAATCTACAGTCTATAGGAAAGGCACTTTGAAATTCGTATTCATATTTCACCAGTGCACACCCTTACAAACAAAAAAGAAGTATTTTAAAGGGTCAGTTTATAAGAATATCGAGAATGCCCTTGGAAGAAGAAGATTATAGAGATGAGTGTGTCAGATTAAAAGAAATGTTTTTAGAGAGAAAATACCAATGTGACCTTATAGGTGAGATAATTAATGAAGTAAATAGAGGGAGAAGAGATAGATATGCTCCTATCCTTGGCAAAGTGAATATTAACTTGAAGTCTAGTAAATTTACAGCTAGTAACAACAGTAGTTTTAAAGGGCGGTCACGGTGGTGCAGCGGTTAGCGTTGTCACCTCACAGCAAGAGGTTCTCTGGTTCGATCCTTGGCTGGGGTGCCTTCTGTGCCGAGTCTGCATGTCCTCCCTGTGGTTGCACGGGTTTCCTCCGGGTGCTCCGGTTTACTCCCACATCCTAAAGACATGCTGTAGGTGGACTGAACACTCTAAATTGGCCCTAGGTGTGAGTGTGTGTGTACCTTCTGTGGAAGGTTGGGCGCCGGGCTGGCAACTCGACACTGTAAAAAACTCTACTGCCAATCATTAGTGGACAGGTGATCCGCTGTGGCTACCCCTAACCGGGAAAAGCCAAAAGAAGAAGAAGACAACAGTAGTTTTCAACAGGTAATGGAAGAAGGAGAAAGTCTAGCATATACAGGTGCATTTTTAATGAGCTACAGTAGAGATGCTAATGTTATTAAGGACATAATATGTAGAAACTGGGAGATATTTGCTAGTTTATTGGATCTAGCGGGAATATTTAAACAACCTATAAAATTTACATTTAAGAAAGGGTACAACATTAAAAATATGTTAGAAACAGATTATCCAAAAGGTAAAGGGCATGTGAAAAGTAGGAATGGCACATTTAAATGGGTGTCCCCATTTTTGCAGTAGGGAAAGCATTTATTTACATAGTAGAGATAGGCACATACAATCTAATTGTTACACAGATTGTAACAATAAAGGGGTGATCTATCTTGCCCAGTGTATAAGTTGTTCAGCCTTTTATGTAGGGAAGACTGAAAGGGCATTAAAGCAAAGAATTTACGAACACATATGATATTAAAAAGAAAGACATCATAAATGCCCTTTACAGACATACTTTAAATTGTAAACAAGCAAAGTACACATTTTTTGTGCTTGAAGTTGTCCCACATGATGCCAGAGGTGGACCATGGGAGACTAAAATGGAATACCAGGAGATATTTGGCAGTTATTGGAGGTCAGTAAATCCCCGGGACTAAATGAAAATATCTCCCTAGCACATGTTTTAAGACTGAGGGCAGCTAAGCTGTAAAGAAGATTTTTTTTTTTACATAGTTCATTTTTAGTGAATAGTTTTAAATTTAAACAAAAGTATATTTACAAACACACAGGTTTTACTTTTTTATTATTTATTGTTCATAGTATTTATAAATCGAGTTTGCTAGACATGTCTTATATATTATATGTTTGTATATGTTATATATTTCATATGATTGATAAGATTTTATTTATTCATTTATTAAAACACCTGGGTTTAGGATTTCAAGGAAGGAAAAATGAACTAGATAATTTATTTTTTTTTCTTTTCAAATAGCTGTTATGTGAGAGTTGGGTCACTGGAGGGCAGCATATGTTTTAAATTTAATAATATGTATGTACTTTACTCCACAGTTTTATAATCTTTAACATATGTATAATGGAATTACTATTGCACATGGTTATTACACAAGACGCTAAGTATGTCCATGTTTATGATTTATAAAATGATAGAATAGGTTTTAATAGAGAAGAATTAGAGCAAGAGTTTTTAAATTTATGTATTTAATCTGGTTTAATTTTTGTGTCAGTTGAGATGATTAGCTTAATTGAGTAGGGTATTTAATGAGAGAGAACTTGACATCCTTATCTGAAGATGTCCTAAAGAAGGACAAAAAATGCAGTGATCTAGTTAAGCATTTAATTTTGGTTTTAAAGTTTTATGTTCTTCCTGCTTGATTTTCGTCTGATGATTTATAAATTCTGCTATACCTCTGCAGTGCCTTTGTGTTGGTTTTTGGTGTGGCAGGTTAGGCTTGGAGCATCAGCACTGTTATTCCTTTTGGTTCTGCAGCCTTTGTAATGGACCATTATAATGCCCCAACAGGTGCTCCTCAAAGCCCCTGTGGAGGAGGTAACAGGAAAACCCTTGTCCTGGTGTCAGAGAGATCAGGTACCAAGCAGGAAGCCCAACATTGTCCCCAGCACCTGAAGAGGCCATGTCTGTTCGGGAAGCAAAATGGTAACTCCATTCACAATGCTACACCTCTTCTGTGAGAGGTAGAGTATTGTTTGACTGTGAGAGGTAAGGTATGGTTTGGCTGCGAGAGGTAGCGTATGGTTTAGCTGTGTAAAAGAGGCCAAGTTTGTGTTCTTTGTTATAACATTTTGGAGGTTTTGGTCAACATTTAGACTTCCATCTCTGATGAACTCCTAAGAACTTAGTTCAGGTTACTTGCTTAGTGTTGGTGCTGTTGGCAGTGGATATGGGATACCCGAGACATTTATTTACAGGTAAGATTTCTTGGGTTAAGGTTTGTAGCTGCACAGGATTTGGGGCTGAACATACTAATAATACTGAATCATCAGCATGTTTTACAGAGGTTTGTTGGGTAATGGTATGCATTCCTTTAGTCAAATGCTGAAAAGGACAAGTGTTGGACTAGAGTCCTGGGAAACTCCTGTTTGTACTGGAAACAAACAGAAGTGGAGCCCTGCCATTTTTCACACTGTAGTGCCTGATAGGCAGCAGCTTAAACCAGGACAACATGGGGTCATTGTTGTCTAGGGAGTAAAGTCTGTCTTTTAGTAAGGTGTGTGATACTATATCAAAAGTCTTAGGTCGAAGTGCAGGTTAGAGACTAATTGGCCATTACTTAAGCCAAGATAGGATAGTAGGGCTGTCTGTACTGTATGGATGGAATCAGTATTGTACAACAGATAGGAGATTGTTATTACTGAGGTGTAAGATTTATTTTGTGTTTGCACATCCCTAGAATTGTTGATAGTGGTGGGGGAATTGCAGTGGAGTGATAATTTGAGAATTCAGTGGAGTTATATGTTTTATCATTTTCAGATAGATGTTTGTCAGTATTGCTCTGTATGATGACTTTTCTGGACCATAGGCATCTGTACTGTTTTACCATCTGAGTAATATGGCCAACACTTTCATGTTTGTTAGAACTGTAACAATAATTTTAATCATACTGTAGATGATTACTTGACTATGCAAATATGTGTGTCTTTTCAACAGATTTTTGATGCATAGGTGGTGATAGCTCTTGTTTGTAACAAGTCAAAGTGATGTATAGGAAATGTATGTAATCAGAAGAACTCTGGATCTTAAATTTAAGAAACATTACTGTGTTGCACAAATAATTTACAAAATGCATAATTACTTTCTCTAATCCACCCTATATTAAAACAGTGCAGTCTGCAAAGATTTTATCAAACTATATTTTTCAAAGTCTATCCTGTGTATCCAGAGGATACTCTAATTCCCATAGGGACATCACTGCATTAGCGTACATATTAATAACTGAAGTGCCCATAGCACCCTGATGTGTAACAGGTACAGCCTGCCCAAGATGCAGTAAGAAAGCAATGGTATAAGTTAAGATCATTTGAAGGGTAAAAAGACATTAGTAAAAATTAGTCTAGTTTTTCTTATAAGAGATCTGAGAATCTGAAACAGAAGCTGTTATAAAGAAATTCATTTTTAGAAAAGAGGTACATTGTGTTCTAAATGTCAACAGTCTCTCTAAGGAAGACTTTTGTAAATATCCAGTAACACATGAAAAGTATTATTTGAATGTGTATATAGATTGTTGTATATTTAGCTATTTGCACTGTCTGTCCTGTTTTGTATGTAGGGAAAATCTGATAATTAAAAGCTTGAAAAAGTGGCTACCTTTGGGAAATTAGAAGGAAAGTGAAAACAGATGTGCTGTACAAACATATATCTGAAAATGATAACGCACATGTATGTAAATTTGCTGTACAGCAAGTGGTATATGAGAATAAAAAGTATAGTGATTTGATAACTACAGAAAATAAAAAAATATAAATTGATAAATATACTTCATTTGCCTGTGGACCGTGGCTGTGAATGCAAATTTTTTGTACCACTATAGCTAGCTTCTGTCAACTTTGCTCCGTGATGCAAAAGAAAGGAGCCTTAACTGCAGCCAGGAGATTAGAGCTTGATTGGCAGCACCAGCACATTGGAGAAAGCAGGCATGAAGGAGGGGGTGGGAGAGGGGGTTTAAAAACCACGCAGGGTCTTACTGAGTGGTGCTATTTCCTTAGAGAAAACTGCAGAAACCACTGCTTGTCCCACGGTGAGTGGGGCAGGGCTTCTTTAAAGGAATGCCCCTTGAGGAAGTCAGGGGATGTCTTTGTGGTCAGCCCATTATACATCCATCCCTGATGTGTGGGGTTAGGGCTAGTAGAAAACAAGAAAAATCCTTAAGCCACCTTGATATCTATCTGAATGGTGGTTCTTTCTGTAAAGTCCTCCTACCTTTGATGGAAAATTAATCAGGTGATTAATTGCTGATAGACAGCTGGGGCAAAAACTGGCAAAAACAACAAAAAAAAAGATACTTAGAGTCAGTCATACTGCCTTTGACATGCATGTACACACCATAGGGCAGAGAAGTGGTGGTGTTCTTTGCTGCCATGACTCCTTGTCTTTTCCCCCTGCATATAGCAGTCCACATCGGTCAGCAGTTGTCATGTTGGTGATCCAAACACAAGCAGCTGCTACAAATACCATGATAAGAGTTAGTATGTTCATGGCTTGCATGGCCTGTGGGAGGACCTGCAACTGCTGCACAGTGACATGTTTTATAGCGACAGGGCACAGACTGTGCTGCTTAGCTGCTTGTTAGCCACCATGGCATCCTTAGGTGCATTCATGAGATAGATGATAATCTTTTTCCATTCTGCCTCTGCTGGCTATTGGTGTAGGAGGTTTCTGTATCTGAGACTGAGGGATGGTTACAGACCAGCTATACACAAATGACATACACTGATCCAGAGACTGGATAACTGTCACTTTAGGTCATATCTCCCAGCAAACCTGGGTGTGCCTTATTACCTCAGATTTAGATTTAGACCAGTCCAACAGTTTACCAGCGTTCTTTCCAAAATTTTATAATAAAGGAGAACACAGGTTGCTATGTATAGATGTTCACATACTGTTATGATTTTATCTGCACAGAACCAAAGATATCTGGAAGTATGACAGCTTTTAATTTCATTTTTTTCCTCCCAGATTGGGGCAAGATGTGTCTAAGGTTAATCTATCCAGGTAGCTATCTGAGTACATTATCTTTTTGTTTCACTAAATATCACAAACCCTTGCCAGGCCAGGTGAATGTTCATTCCACAAGCCTTGTCAATTTTGTTAGCTTACTTTAGGAATTCCCCTGTAGATGACAGCTGTGCCACAGCTGCAGCAACATGGCCTTCATTGCACACTTTTGCAAGATTCTGCAAGTGGAACGAGACCTACATATCCAGGTCAACCTTTGAATGGACTAGGACTTGGAAGATACCAGCATTATATACTTACCATAATGTTAGGCTTCCATGATTCATGTCGACTTGAACATACCCACCCATCTTCCCCATTTCCAGTTGCTATCTTGGAGAGATCTAGCTGAGCCTTTTCAGGGTCTGTAGGGGGTGGCTATATAGACCATGTACTATGTACAATATTTAGATAGCTGATAGGCAGGCTTGATCTAAACAGAGACAGAGAGGAGGAAGCATGTGGTGTTGTGGGATTGAGAGGAGGAGTTTGATCTTGGCAAACTTTATGGATGCTGAAAGTGCATGCAACCTGTAGAAACCACTCTTAACCACTGAAGTGGACAGATGTGGCAAATGAAGAGTTAACCGTATGGTATGTATATATCTTTCCTTTCAGTTGTATACAGGATGCGGACTTAACTTGAATGTTTTGGTTTAACTTATTATAGAATGTATTTTAGGCCAGACCTGTTATAATATACTTCTCTGATTAGCTGCAGTTCCTGTCTGTATGCATGACGTTTCCAAGAATAAGCAAGTTCAGATAAGCCTAACAGTTATCATAAAAGGAAAAAAAAGGTCAAATAATTTGTTAAGTAATACCCGCAAGGAGCACATTTGTATTTTTCAAAGGTTTGTTTTAAGTAACTGAAAATGAACCAGTTACTGCCCCAGTCACAGCTTGCACATTGGTTATACTTTGAAACCCTTACAGGTTGCCCACAGTCCCTAATTACTATGCTTCTAGCTTAAGACCTGCTAGGTGAGTAACTAGCTTGTTACTTTAAGAGGGAGAAGAGCCACATTGTTTTTTTTTACATGCCTTCCTGGAGTACTCCCAACTAAGAAGCAGTGTAGACTGCTCAGTTTGCTTTATGCAACTGAAAATGGCCAGCTGTAGTCACAAACATCCCTAACAGACATTTATTATTGCATCTTGCCTTTTAGATCTAGACATATCTGAAATTTCAGTCTGTAGGCTGTATTTGTTAACTGAGGTAACCCAAAAGAAGATGGGATAATAGTCCAACTTACATGTTATAACAGTAGATCTTCAGGGATCTGCTCATGGATTAGGGTTCTTAGTTCTTCTTTTTAAGTTGCGATTTTGAGTGGATATTTACTCCTTTTCACTTCATACATACCTTGATTAAATAGGGGTAGGGTGAGTCTACATATCATTTTAGGCTATTATGAGACACCTGATCTGGTGGCATAAAGGAATAAATACTGATTGCAGCCAAGATCACTGAAGTTTGTGTAACTGCTCAGGTGATAGATGCAACAGACAGGAAGGATGGGCATAACCAGCCGGGGGGAGGGAGGATGGTTTTCTCTTTCTTCTGTCATGACAAGCAGCTTCATTGTGAAAGCTGGGACTTATCTTGATGGGAGGGTAGGGGCATGGCCACCCAGCCAGTAATGGTAGCCGTTGTCGATGTGTGTGAGGGAGTGCTCATACCTGGACAGAAGGGCATAGGCATTCTTTGCAGTTACATCACTAGAGGAGAGGGTTAGACTCCATAAATGCCTTCATTGTTAGGGTGCCGGCAAGTGCATAAGCTTGCTAATGCCTGCCAGAATAACAGCCACTCCAGAGGGCTGTCATCAAAATGGATGTGAACGGCATAGGTCCACACTACTCGGGAAAGAATGGGCTTGACTCTACTAGGGGTGGCTTAAGGATTCATAAGGTAGAAAGGGATATGTTTAAAGAAAAAAATGTGTATGCTACAATGAATGACTGCATATTACATATGTGTCTTAGAAGATGAAGTTCTGTATTGAAACCTGCTTGTAAGGTTACCATTGCAGTGCCACCTGGTGGATGTATGCATGTTTGTTTTGTTTTATTTTGTTTTCTAACTGATGTATCTCTAAAGCTCTGGTATTCTCATGCAAGTTTATTCTTCCAGGAAATGTGTCGATTAGACTTTTGGAAATCTGGGTGTTATGCTCATCAGAATTTTTTTTTATTTGTAATAATAAAGGCAATGGAAAGAGCTTCAGCAAGAACTGATGAAGAAAGATCAAACCAGGACAAAGTGGATGAGGAGGTGAGTCAGAGGCTTGCATTTTGATACTGCAACTAACTAAATTCTTTAAATGAAAATGTAATGCATAAATAGGTAGAGCTGATTTATTTTAGATAGTCTTAACATTCTGTTTATGAACTGCACAACATAAAATTAAGATGATTGAAAAACATTCCCGAAAACTAGCTAGCATTCTGTGCACCACAGATTCCTAACTAGTGGCTTATGAAGTCTTTTTACTTATTTTGCAGATTTTTTATTTATTTATTTAACTTTAACTCTGCAAGTGCGCTGCTCAAGTGACCTTGTCGTGTATGACTTGGACTTTAGATAAAACAGCATGCAAGGAGTAAATGGTTACAAATGGAAGAGTGTACACTAGAATCAACAAATACAAAGTCTTTTTGGTTGTTTATACAAAATAAATATAATGTTTCATATTTATTTACATTGACTGTTGGAAAGTGTGTGGGTACTGAGGAATATGTTGGAATTCTACAGACAAGGATGAGAATTTTATTTTGGTTGCTGCTTTACATTTGATGTGAATGGTGAAATGTAAGAGCGAGAAATGCCAAAGATTTATCGACACAGTATTTTATTAACAGACTTTCAGGATGGTTAAATCAAACTGGTTGGACAATAGACACTACATAATCACAATTATTATTAATTCATCATCATCATTATCATCATTATCATCATCTTCTTTCGGCTGTTCCCATTAGGGGTCACCACAGCAGATCACCTGTCTCCATTTCTTCCTGTCCTCTGCATCTTGCTCTGTCACACCAATCACCTGCATGTCCTCTCTCACCACATCCATAAAGTTTGTCTTAGGCCTTCCTCTTTTCCTGTTACCTGGGAGCTTCATCCTTAACATCTTTTTCCCAATATACTCAGCATCCCTCCTCAGCACATGTCCAAATCAACGTAATTGTGCCTCTCTGGCTTTGTCTCCAAACCTTCCAACCTGGGCTGACCCTCTAATATACTTATTCCTAATCCTGTCCACCTTTGTCACACCCAGTGCAAATCTTAACATCTTTAAACTCTGCCACATCCAGCTCAAACTCCTGCCTTTTTGTCAGTGCCACTGTCTCCAACCCATATAGCATAGCTGGTCCAGTAAGTGTGAAAGGGAAGGTCTACAAGAGGGTAGTGAGACCAGCTATGTTGTATGGGTTGGAGATAGTGGCATTGACAAAAAGGCAGGAGTCGGAGCTGGAAGTGTCAGCATTAAAGATGTCAAGATTTACACTGGGTGTGACAAGGATGGACAGGATTAGGAATCAGTATATTAAAGGGTCAGCTCAGGTTGGATGCTTTGGTGACAAAGTCAAAGAGGCGAGATTGCGTTGGTTTGGACGTGCTGAGGAGGGATGATGGGTATATTGGGAAAAGGTTGCTAAGGATAGAGCTGCCAGGCAAGAGGAAAAGGGGAAAAAGCCTAAGATAAGGTTTATGGACGTGGTGAGAGAGGACATGCAGGTAGTTGGTGTGACAGAGCAATATGCAGAGGACAGGAAGAAATGGAAACAAATGATCAGCTGTGGCGATCCCTAATAGGAACAGCCAAAAGAGAAGAAGAAGATCCTATTGACTTAATAAAATTGAGTAGGGCAGTAGCTGTACTATGGTTAGGATGGAAAGTATGCTGTGTGGTGAGAGAATATTAGAGGTTAAGTATTTTTGGAGTTGGGAGTGAATACATTTCTCAAGTGTTTTGGATAGTGGAGAGATGGATTGCTACAGACTTATAATTTGAAAGTGCAGTGGAAGTTCCACCTTTAAGAATTGGTAAAATTAAGCATTTTTTCCATTGTTCCATAACAGTTTTCAGCAGTGGAGCAATTTATCAGAATGGAGACTGGGTAGGCTATGACATCTGCTGCAGTTTTTAAATGTTCTGCAGGCAGATTAACTGGAGCTAGTGTGGTGGATTTTAATTTAAGGAGGACTTTCTTGATAGTGGAGGTGGGGACTGGTTCAAAAGTGAATTTTTGATGATTACTGTTTGATTGTGATACAGCTTGGAGATTAGTACGTCTGTTGATGCTGTGTAATGATTCAACAGAATGAATGATGTAGTGATTAAACTGGTTAGCAACAGTGGTGTTGGGGTCTGTAGTGGATGAGGTACGGGTACTTATTTGTCCTGGGTGGACAAAATTGTTTATTGATGACCAGAACTGCTTGAGTTATATATTTATTTATATTCTGAAAAGAATTGTAATAAGACTTTATCAGTTCTAATGTACTGTTAGGCTGAATTCCTAAGGTGTATGTAGGTTCATATGTTCATAGGATAATACTAGGCTATTGGCCCAGAGGCCCTTATAAGCCTAGTCAAGAATTTCACCCATGTACCCACAAAGTCAGCATCTGTGTTCCCTGTCCAACAGGGATACAGGTGGGATCCCAAGGGGTATATTTTCTGTTTCCCATCCAGTTGTCCAGGTTCCTCTTAAAGAGGGCTAGTGAGGTACTCTGCTTGACATGGAGAGGAAGACTATTTCACAGATGGGGGAGTCGTTGGGACACAAATCTATCCCGTCAACAAGTTCTATTAATGTCACAGACCAGGTTGAGATCTTGCGTGCAGGTTGTGTGAGTGGAGTTTGACTTACGGATATGCAGCAACTCCATCAAGGTTGAGTCTGAGACGGCTTTGTATGCCACACACAGGTCACCTCTGAGCAGTCTGTATGAGAGTGAGTAGAAGGACATGGCTTTTAGTCTGTATGTATAGGATCGGTGTTTGAGACCCTGGATTTTCCTGGTCAGGAACCTCTGTGGTCTCTCCAACTGCTTGCATGTGCTTGCAAGGTACATGCCAAGGGGGCATTGTAGTCGATAATGAGTCTGGTAAGGGAGGTGTACAGGAATGTTATGACCTCCTTGTTCCTGGATGAAATACCCTTACTTATGAGGTGGGCCATGTAGAAGCCTTCTGTACAACAGAGGCAACATGGTGGTCAAAAGTCAGATTGCTATAGGCCTGAGTGCCCAAGTCCCTCATGACTGATTGTGTGCTTAGTATTTTGTTATTAATGTGATAATTAGTGGGGGACCATTTTTTCCAAAGGGGATGATGCATTTCTTAGCATTCAGTTTGAGGCCATGCTTCAGGCACCAGTCATTAGTTTGGTTTAGGCCCTCTAGGAGGATGTTCACATCACTAGGGGAATTTATGACAGTGCCCAGCTTGCAGTCATCTGCAGACTTGGTCAAGTCACAGACCACTGGTTTTGGCTTGCACCTTAGAAAGGTATATGCCAAACAGTAGAGGCCCCAAGACCGATTCTTGGGGTACTGCGCTTGTTATGGGTCTACTGCCAGAGGTGGCTTGCCCTATTTTGACTGAGTGGGTTCTATCAGTGAGCCATTTAGCTACCCATCTGGTAACATATGGGTTGATACCTAGCTGGGAGAGTTTATCTATTATGCCTGAGTGGGGAATAGTGTTGAAGGCTTTGACTAGGTCAAAACAGGCGGTTTGCACCGTCTTGCCCTCATCCATGACTTTGGTGACTGTTCGGAAGTAGGCAGCCAAGTTTAACAGGCATGATCTCCCTTTGACAAAAAACAGACAGTGTGGGATCAAGTGTTTGGAGGTTGCCAGTGTCCATGTTTATAAGGTCCATGATAGCGTTCCATGGCCTTGCAGATCAGGCTAGTTAGGCTGATGGGCATATAATTGCCTGAGTTGGTGGATGCTCCACCTTTGTACAGAGAGATAACAGTGGCTGTCCTCCATCCTGCTGGGACGAAGCCGGTGCGCAGGCTTTGGTTGAATAGGGTACCTAGTGGTGCTGAGAGCTCTTGCCTGAGTTCATGTAGGACACAGCCAGAGATGTTGTCAGGTCCCATGGAAGGTGTATTTGTTTGCCTTTGAGAGGGCATTAATAACCTGCTCCCTTGTGATGGGGTGAGGGGGCAGGTACTGAGGATGTCCTGGTTTATTGATGGGGGGACAGGTAGTGAAGTTTTCACTGAACTTGTCTGCCAGCAGGTTGGCTATATATCTATGGTGTTTGTGTATGTGGTATTCTTGACCACCAATTCAGAGCAGATTTGGGAGTTACCTTTGAGATTGTGGATGTATGCGAAGAAGGCCTTGTGATTGTCCTTAGTGGATGTGGCCAATTTGGGCTCGAAGTTAACCTTAGAGGATTTTACATGTGACCTTATTTGCTTGTTCAGACAAAAGAGAGATTGCTTCCAGCTTGGCACCTGCTCCTTCTTGGTCCTGGGCAGCAACGTTTTCCTTTTATTACAGAGTCTGTTTATATATTGCTTTTGTCCACCAGACAGATTTGCTGTTCCTTGAGGAAGATGATTTGGTCCTGTCAGATATTGCTGAGTCCATGCAGCTATATAGGGGCTCTTATTTTATTTTGGTGTAGGCTTGGACTTAGTCCTTAATTCGGCTGAAGGGATGGTGGCTGTGAAGCTGCTTATACCAGCTCTCAGGAGGTTGTAGTTAGCTTTGGAAAAGATTTTTGTTTCGACCCTGGCAAAGGGGGGGGGGGGTGGGGGGGGTCAGGGGAGATGGTGACTTTGAAAGTGATTGCTTTATGGTCGGATCTTACCAAGGAGGATGACACGTAGTGGTGCTACAGTGGCTACTCATGTTGGTTAGCACCAGGTCCAGGATATTTTTGTCTTATGTGGGGGTGTCGACCAGCTGATCCAGTGCATTGGCATTGATGAAGTTGAGGAATCTGGGTGTTCAGGTTTGAGCTAGAATAGGTCTTCCACTCTATGGTTATGTAGTTAAAGTCTCCCAGGATAAGGGTAGAGGGTTGAATCTTGATGGATTCAAATAAGTCCAGATAGGTGGAGTGGGCCTCCTGAGTCATGGTTTGGGGGTCTGTACCTAGCTATAATTTGAATAGGTGATGTTCATCGTGCATCTAGCTGCAATCATAACAGATGGGTTCTCCTGCCGTCAGGCGGGTCCTCGGTCGGCCGAATTCCAAAGTCTAGGTCCGGCGTCGGTTGTCGTCACTTCTTCCCTGACGTCAGTGCGACAGGGGTATAAAAGAACCAGCCGACGCCATGTTCTTCAGTCTTTCTTGCCGCGCGGTGCCCGAAGCAGAAGCAGTTCGCAAGTACCGGTCGGCCAGCTCCTGAGATTACGAAAAATTTGGAAAACCGAAGTCTTCTTAAAAGCTAAGTACCCCGTTGGGGAAACTTTTCTTGCCTCAGACCGATGTCAGACAAAGTTAATAATTGTATTTCTTGTGGGAAGCAAATACCGCATAAGGATTTCCATTCCCTCTGTATACCTTGTTTAGGCCCAGACCACGACGTCTCGGTCTGTCACTGTTGTGTTACATTCAACAAACGCACTATTAAGCGTCAGGCGGAGTTCACCCAGCATTTTTTTGGGAAAGCTTTTAACTATACCATGTCGTCGGATACTCCGACACCGGTTTTGTCTAAAAAACGCAAAGACAAGGACCGACACTCGAGGTCCGCGGCCTCTACCGACACCACGCCAAAGCTGACTACACGTGGTCCGGTTCTCAGTGAGGTGCCTACGCAGCCCCTGACTACCGACGACACATCTTTGGCAGTGTCTCCTGTACCCGAGGTCGCAGGCTCCTCGGCCCACACACCGACTACAGATACCGAAGCCACTTTTGGCGTTGAAACACAGAATGTGGACAGGTCCACCTCCACTCAAGGTGTCTTCAGACCTTCCTCTTCTTTCTCCTTCAAGGCTTTTACTAAGTCTAAAGCAACCATGCACCCTAAGAGACCAGTTACACAGGGTTCATCTCCAGGCCCCATGCCTAAGAGACAGATGCTTAAAATGGCTGAGGATTTAATTACTCTAATCAGAGGTTCTCAGCCACCTCCGGACAAAAGGCCCAGAGTGGAGGAAGATTCCCCCTCTTCTGATCAGGGATCCATTATTTCAGAACACTCTGATGATCGGGAACAGGCTTACTCCCCTTTTGAAGACTCTGATGCAGAGGAGTCTATTCCTTCTGTATCCCCCCCTGAGGATATCTCATTTGGGGAAACTTTGCATACCTTAAGGGAACACTTCCACTGGGAAGGCCAGGATTATTCAGATTCCAAGAAAAGGCTCAGGGAATTTCTTTTGTTACCCCGGCACAGGCCTCTGGCTATACCTCCTGTCTTGGACATCCTAGATGATGTTTACTCGGAGGCCTGCCTTAACCCGGACTCTGTACCTCCAGCTCCAGTTAAGCCGACAGGTACTACAGGGTTCCTGACTCACACCAATTTCTTTACAAAAGCCATGCTGCTGACCTAGAAACCATCTCACAGGGACCCAAGGGAGTTAAGGCTTCCATTGCCAAAAATCCATTGCCTTCCGAGAGAGATTCCAGATCCTTAGAAAGGTGGGGAAAAAAGGTATATACCTCGGCTACCTTAACCATGAGGGCCTTAAACTGTCAGTTTCATATGCTAAAATACAAACAGTTTCTGTTATCTCAATTGAAAAGTAAAATGTCACAACCTGAACAACCAGACTTGAAGGAGTTGCAGGATTTGATGCATAGTGCAGAACAAGTGGGTAAACATACCTTACAATGTGGTTTTGATGCTCTAGAGGCCTCGTGTAGAGCTGCTGTTACAGGCTCAGTCATACGCAGGCATGCTTGGCTCAAGGAACAAACCTTGCCTGATCATGTCAAAGCTAAATTACTAGACACCTCTCTTCAAAAGGATGTACTATTTGGGTCAAATGCTGAGGAAGTATTAAGAAAAATGGAGGAAAAAGCTAAATTAATGCAAACTGTGAAAGAATTTCTGCAGGTTCAACCACCACGTTTTAGTAGAAATTGGCCTTCCAAAAACTGGTCCTTTCCTGCCACAGACAGACCCCAAAGAGGCAGATACAGGCGCCCGAGGGGCAGAGGACAACCACAAGGATCGTACAGAGGCAGACAATGGCAAGCTCCTACACCAAGAGGTGGTGAGGACAACTCACAATCTTTCAGAAAGCAAACCCAATGACTTTCCCCTTTGCAGGCCAACCAGGTCTCAAATGGCAGCCCCCTTAGGAGGAAAGCTGGCACTATTCTCAAAAAATTGGCATGTTGTCACAAAGGACAAATGGATCCTGGACATTATAAACGGAGGCTACAAATTCCACTTTCATACCCTTCCAAAAATTAGAGGCATGCCAAAACTGCCACACAATCAAAGGGCAGAGGCACAAAAGCAAATTTCAGATCTTATAAACATGAAAGCTATTCAAGAGGTACCTACACATGAACAAGGGCAAGGTTTTTATTCCAGGCTATTTCTGGTGCTAAGGAAGGGAAAAGATTGGAGACCTATTTTGGATCTTTCCATCCTAAACACATTCCTACTCGTACCAAAATTCAAGATGCTCACTCTACAGCAACTTCTTCCCATGCTGGGCAAGGAGTCTTGGCTGGTAACATTGGACCTCAAGGAGGCATACCTGCATGTCCCAATCAGACAAAATTGCAGAAGATACCTCAGATTTCTTGCAGGTTCAACCCATTAGCAATTCTCTGCATTGCCCTTTGGCTTATCTACTGCGCCCAGAGTATTCACGAAATGCCTGGCATCAGTAATTGCCTACTGCAGACTTCAAGGGATACAAATATACCCTTATTTGGACGACTGCCTGACCAAGCGGACAGCAAGCACATTCTTCTGAAACATCTGGCTTATGTAATAATGTTATTAAACTATCTGGGATACACAGTCAACAAAGAGAAATCAAGGCTAATACCCTCTCGAAATATCATTTTCCTGGGTGCCAGTTTGGACACAAACACCCAGATGGCCTACCTCACGCCAGAGAAGCATGGGCAACTAATTCAATACTTCAAAACACTGGCAAATTGCACCAGGCTGACTGCAAGGAAAATCCTGCAGGCTCTGGGATTCATGACATCTTGCATCTTGCTAATCCCATGTGCAAAGCTGCATATGAGAAAACTACAATGGTACCTAAAAAACATATGGTCTCAACACAGCCACAGTTTGGAAACAATAATACCACTACTTCCATGTCTGCAAAAGGAATTTCTGTGGTGGGCTCAAGCATGTCAAGCAAACACAGGTCTTCCATTCAGCAAGCCTCAAGCAAATCAAGTCATCACAACAGACGCCTCGGACTACGCCTGGGGGGCGCACATGACAGACCGGTGCATTCGGGGCAAATGGTCCCAAAAAGAAAAGCACCTTCATATCAATCAAAAAGAAATGCTAGCAGTAATAAATGCTATTATAGCTTTCAAGGACCTTCTACAACCAGGTCAACTATTGATAAGAACGGACAACACCACAGTTATGTGGTACATAAACAAGCAGGGAGGAACACTTTCCTATCCCTTATGCAGACTGGCCATATCACTTTGGAACATGGCCATGGACTTACAAATGGAATTACAAGCACAGTACTTGTCAGGCAAGGAAAACACGCTGGCAGACAACCTAAGCAGGAATATGACAGATCCACACGAATGGATGTTGCATCCAAAAATTTTTACAGAAATAATCCAAGAATGGGGAAGGCCAGACATAGATCTCTTTGCCTCCCACAAAAATCATCAATTGACAAAATTCTGCTCGAGGACCTTCCACCCAAAGGCCTGGAGAGTGGACGCTCTCTCTTTCAGCTGGACATCAATGACAGTTTATGCCTTCCCACCTCTTCCTCTGCTGCCCAAAGTCCTATTGAAGACCAGAGCAGACAGACCAAAGATGATCATCATTGCTCCGGACTGGCCAAGGCAACACTGGTACCCACTCCTGAGGAGCCTGACTCATTCCCCTCCATGGACCCTGCCTCTAATGCCTCTTCTTCTGACTCAGCACGGCTTCAAAACTCTCCACAGTCAGCTATAAACACTCAATCTAGCCGCATGGAAGATTCCTTAGCATCACAGCAGGCCCTACTCTCCAAGGAGGTGCAGGATGTCATTTTGGAGGCCAGAAGGCCATCAACTAGAAAAGCTTACTCCGCAAAATGGAAACTTTTTTGTGTATGGAATGAGAAAAAGGGCCAGAACCCTGGAAAACTGAATTTACCTCAAATACTACAATATTTGGCTGAACTACTAAGCAGTGGACTTTCATTCTCCTCCATCAAAATCCATGCCTCAGACATTTCTGCAGAATACAACACTGATCCTCCTTTATTCTCTCACCCTCTTTTAAGACAGTTCCTCAGAGGGGCTAAGAATTTAAGACCTCCAAGGAAACAACCAATACCTGCTTGGGATCTAAATTTCATTCTGGAAAAACTGACTTTGCCTCCTTTTGAGCCAGCTGCTTCATCAGATTTGCAATATTTGTCCTGGAAAACAGCTTTCCTTCTGGCTATCACGTCAGCTCGTAGAGTTTCAGAACTACAGGCCCTCATGGCTGTCCAGCCTTTTATCATCTTCCATCAGGACAGAGTTTCATTACGTACCAACCCTTCCTTTATGCCTAAAGTGGTATCCAGGGTAGCTTTAAATCAGGCCATACATTTACCTACTTTTTATCCCAATCCTCAAAACAAAGGGGAGAGATTGCTACATTCCTTGGACATCCACAGGCAACTGCGTTATTATTTGGACAGAACAAAGCCTTTCAGAAAATCAGAACAGCTCTTTGTGGCCTATGCGGTAGGAGCTCCAGGAAAGCCAATTTCCAAGCAGACAATCTCAAAATGGATAGCCCACTCCATACGCTTTTGCTATTCCTTTCATGGCAAAACTGTTCCTACAGGCATTAGAACTCACTCCACCAGGGCCACAGCCACCTCTGCAGCCTTCCTCAGAGGAGTTCCTACCAAGGATATCTTGGAAGCAGCCACTTGGAGTTCTGTGCATACCTTCTCCAAACACTACAACCTACCATTATACTCCAAATCTAGAGCAGGCTTTGCCACTGCAGTCTTGCAGGGCATTTGGCTCCTCCTAGTTCCACCTAGTGCCTACCACCCCTTTCTTAGTTTTGGGATTCTACCCATTTGTTATGACTGCAGCTGTATGCACGATGAACATAGTACAGTTTTGTACCTACCATAAATGTAGATGTTCGAGTGCTAATACAGCTGCAGTCCAGGTTTCCCTCCCTCCTTCCCCTCTAGGGGTATTCTTTTATGGTGTATTTGCTTGCAACTACTGTTTTTTGATTATATTGCATTGCATTATTTCATAATTTTGTGTATTGCCTTCCTTCTGGGGGCACCTGACATCTGGGGCAAGAAAAACTGAAGAACATGGCGTCGGCTGGTTCTTTTATACCCCTGTTGCACTGACGTCAGGAAAGAAGCGATGACAACCGGCGCCGTACCTAGACTTTGGAATTCGGCCGACCGAGGACCCGCCTGACGGCAGGAGAACCCATCTGTTATGACTGCAGCTGTGTTAGCACTCGAACATCTACATTTATGGTAAGTACAAAACTGTACTTTTTGTCTTCTGTGCATCATACTGTTTGATTAGCCTGGAGGTGTGTATGTCTTTGATAAATATTGAAACTCCACCTCCTTTGGCTTTGTATCCCTCAGTTTGGAGTCTGAAAGTATGGCAGGACAAGTAACCTGGTAAGGCTGGGGTGCTCTCTGCAGCTTTGAACCAGGTTTCAGTGACTACACAAATGTCAGCATCTTCCAGGGTGAGGAATGCTTGCAGTGAGTGCAGATGTCCTTTAAGGATGCATCTGCAGTCATCACATATGGGGTTGTCCTGCCTCAGGCAGCCCTTCGGTCGGCCGGATTCCAAAGTCTGGGTCTGGCCTCGGCTGATGTCGCACTTTCCCCGACGTCAGAGCATCTGGGGTATAAAAGCATCAGCCGATGCCATCTTCCTCAGTCTTTCTTGCCGCGTGGTGCCCGAAGCAGAAGCAGTTCGCAAGTGCCGGTCGGTCAGCTCCTGTGATTCAGCTACCGAAGACTTCGAAAAAGCTAAGTACCCCGTTGGGGACTCTTTCTTGCCTCAGCCGATGTCAGATAAAGTTAATAATTGTTTATCCTGTGGGAAACAAATACCTCATAAGGATTTCCACTCTTACTGCCTCCCCTGCCTAGGCCCAGACCACGACGTCTCTGCCTGTTCAGCCTGTGCTTCCTTCAACCGACGAACTCTTAGACGTCGGTCGGAGTTTGCAGAGGAGTTTTTTGGGGCTAGTTTTGCTTATAAAATGCCATCGGAGACTCCGACTTCGCATTTAGTCAAAAAACGGAAGGACAAGGACCGACACGCGGGCAGCGGTTTCGGCTGAAACCTCGGTCAGGCCTACTGCGAGTGTCTCGGTCTCGGCTGAAACCGAGTCCTTGGTACTTCCTACTACTGAAACCACACAACCGACTACCTCGGCCCTGGAGGCCCCGGCCGAGTCGGTCATTGAATTACCTACTGATACCGGTGTCCAGGAACCTTCCGACACCATTACTTTAGATAAGTCTACTCCTGCACGTGGTGCAGCCAGACCCCCTGCTTCCATGTCCATTAAGGCTTTCTCTAGGGCTAAGGCTGCTAAACTTTCTAAGGCTTTGCCTCCCAGAGTTACCTCTCAGAGACCTTCTTCTAGCTCTCAGATTCTTACCCTAGCAGAGGATCTGATTTCATTAATTAGAGGCTCCCAACCTCATCCGGACAGGGGCTCTCAACCACCTCCAGACAAAAGGCCCAGGGTTGAGCCCTCTGATCCACAGTCCTCAGATGAGTCCACGGATGGCTCTGCTCTGTCAGACCACCAGGAGGAGGCTTATTCGGCCTACGAGGATTCTGATGCTGAAGAATCTATTCCCTCGGCCTCCCCTCCTGAAGAGTTTTCATTTGGAGAAACATTACACACTATGAGAGAACACTTTCAATGGCAGGGTCAGGAATTCTCTGATTCCAGAAAGAGATTAAGGACCTTTTTACATTTACCTCAGCACAGGCCCTTAGCTATACCTCCTGTTTTGCTTGTACTGCCCCTGACTCTCTCCCTCCGGCTCCTGCCAAACCTGATAGGTACTACAGGGTCCCGGACTCACATTTTCACCTGTACAAGGCCCACTCTGCTGACCCAGAAGCTATTTCCCAGGGCCCTAAAGGGGTTGCAGCTGCCACTGCTAAAAATCCTCTACCCTCTGAAAGGGAGTCCAGAGCATTAGAGAGATGGGGTAAGAAAGTGTATACTTCTGCAACTCTTTCCATGAGGGCGTTAAACTGTCAATTCCATATGATACAGTATCAAGAGTATTTACTAGATGAATTGCATAAGAAACTGTCCTCTTCTGAACCCCTTGATCGTAAATCCCTTCAGGATCTGGTGCATAACTCTCAGCAGGTTAATAACCATTTCTTGCAGTGTGGTTATGATGCATTGGAAGCTTCATGTAGATCAGCTATGACAGGTGCAGTTATACGTAGGCATGCCTGGCTGAAGGAACAATCTCTGCCAGACCATGTTAAAGCTAAGCTTTTGGATGCTCCTATGGAAAAGCAAAAATTATTTGGTTCCATGGCTCAAGAGGTTTTAAAGAAATTTGAAGAAAAGGCAAAATCTGTGCAAACAGTTAAAGACTTTCTGCAAGTCCAACCACCGAGATTCAGCAGAAATTGGCCTACTAAGAATTGGTCCTTTCCGGACTCAGACAGATCTCAAAGAGGCAGGAATAGACGTGCCAGAGGTAGAGGGCAAGCTAGAGGCTCCTACAGAGGCCGTCAGTGGCAGCCTCCCAACCAGAGAGATAGTGCAGGATCTACAACTGCTACACCAGGACAGACTCAATGACTTTATTTTGACTCCGCCGACCAGGACTCAATTAGAAGCACCTTTGGGCGGAAAACTTTCTTTATTCTCAAAAAATTGGCACAGCATTACAGAGGACACATGGACACTACAAATAATAGACAAAGGGTACAGGTTCCATTTCCACTCATTGCCAAAAAGAAAAGGCATGCCAAACCTGCCACCAAATCAGAGGGCAGAGGCTTTGAAGCAAATTACCAACTTAATGCAAATGAAAGCCATAGAAAAGGTACCGCTTTCAGAACAAGGCCAGGGATTTTACTCAAGATTATTCCTTGTTCCAAGAAAAGAAAATCAATGGAGGCCTATTCTCGACTTGTCCGCACTGAATACGTACCTCATTGTGCCAAAATTCAAAATGCTGACTCTACAGCAACTCCTTCCCATGCTGGGCAAGGGGTCTTGGCTGGTGACTCTAGACCTCAAGGAGGCATACCTGCATGTCCCTATTCGACAAAGCTGCAGAAGACACCTCAGATTTCTTGCAAGGTCAGAGCATTATCAATTCTCAGCATTGCCCTTTGGCTTATCTACTGCACCCAGAGTATTCACGAAATGCCTGGCATCAGTAATTGCACACTGCAGACTTCAGGGGATTCAAATCTACCCTTATCTGGACGACTGCCTAATACAAGCGGACAGCAAGCAAACTTTGTTAAAGGACTTGGACTATGCCATTCACCTGTTACAGGCCTTGGGATATACAGTCAACATCCACAAATCAAGACTGGTTCCATCCCAAAGAATAACTTTTCTGGGTGCGGATCTAGACACAACCACCCAGATGGCTTTTCTCACAGAAGAAAAACAAGAACAGCTACCAGTTTACTTTCAGAATCTCACAAGACAAACTCAGATGACTGCAAGGAAAATCCTACAGGCCCTGGGTTACATGGCATCTTGCATTCTTCTGATTCCACAAGCAAGGCTTCATATGAGGAAATTACAATGGTACCTAAGAAGTTTATGGACTCAGCACAGTCACAGCTTAGAAGCTCTGATCCCACTCATTCCTTGCCTTCAAAAGGAATTCCTGTGGTGGGCTCAAGCCTGCCAGTCGAACAGCGGGCTGCCCTTCAGCAAGCCAAGAGCCAACCAAACCATCACCACGGATGCTTCAGACCAAGGCTGGGGAGCGCACATGGAGGACAGATGTATACAAGGGCTATGGTCACAAAGAGAGCTGCACATGCACATAAACCAAAAGGAATTGCTGGCAGTGATACACAATCGAGGCCTTCAAACCTTTCCTTCAGCAAGGCCACCTGCTCATAAGGACAGACAACACCACAGTTATGTGGTACATAAACAAGCAAGGAGGCACCCATTCCTACCCCCTTTGCAGACTGACAATGAACCTATGGGAACTGGCATTGAAACTCAACATACAGCTACAGTCCCAATTCGTGCCAGGGAAAGACAATACACTGGCAGACAGCTTAAGCAGAACCACCATGGATGCACACGAATGGATGCTGCACCCAGACATCTTCTTACAAATCACACAATCATGGGGAAGACCGGAAATAGACCTGTTTGCTTCCCCCCTAAATCATCAACTGAAGAAATTCTGCTCAAGGACATACCACCCACAAGCTTGGAAAGTGGACGCTCTCTCTTTCAGCTGGAAAGCTCTAACAGTGTATGCTTTCCCACCTCTTCCACTAATGACCAAGGTCCTACTGAAGATCAGGACAGAGCAGCCCAGAGTAATCCTGATAGCCCCAAACTGGCCAAGACAGCACTGGTACCCACTGTTAAAGAGCTTGTCACAGATGAAACCATGGCCTCTACCCTTATGGCCACTCCTACTGATGCAGCACAATTTCAAGACTCTTCACTCCAACCTGAAAACCTTGCAGCTAACTGCCTGGAGAATACCATGACTCCTCCTCAGGAAAACCTATCCCAGAGAGTGAAGGATATTATTATGGAAGCTCGCCGACCTTCCACAAGGAAGGCATTCACAGCAAAATGGAAAAGATTTCACACCTGGAACACAGCAAAGGGCCTAGATGTGGCTGTGATGAATATGGCATATATACTGGAATATTTGGCAGAATTTTCCCACAGTGGCCTGTCTTACTCTTCCATCAAGATACATGCCTCAGCAATCTCAGCAGAATACAATCTAAATCCACCTGTCTTCTCTCACCCTCTACTAAGACAGTTTCTAAGAGGAATCAAAAACATTAATCCTCCAAGGAAACCACCTCTACCTACTTGGGACCTGAATTTCGTGTTGGAAAAACTAACACTTCCTCCCTTCGAACCAGCAGCATCGGCAGATGTACAGTGTCTGTCTTGGAAAACTGCCTTCATTCTGGCCATAACCTCAGCAAGAAGAGTATTTGAGCTACAAGCTTTAATGGCGGTGCAGCCATTCCTTATCTTTCATCAGGACAGAGTTTCTTTGAGGACCAATCTTACATTCATGCCAAAGGTGGTATCCAGGGTATCTTTGAACCAAGCTATTCACTTGCCTACATTCTTCCCACAGCCACAAAATAAAGGGGAGAGACTTCTGCACACCCTGGACATACACAGACAACTACGCTACTACTTGAACAGAACTAAAAGTTACAGAAAGACTGACCAGTTGTTTGTAGCATATGCTGCTGGGGTACAAGGAAAAGCAATTTCAAAACAAACAATTTCCAAATGGATAGGAAATTGCATTTGTTTTTGTTACTCCTTTCATGGAAAGACTGTGCCAGCTAACATTAGACCTCATTCCACGAGAGCCACAGCCACCACCGCAGCCTTCCTAAGAGGGGTGGCTACCAGAGACATTTTAGAAGCTGCTACATGGAGCTCCGTGCATACATTTGCCAAGCATTACAATTTGCCTTTATACTCCAGATCCAGAGCAGGTTTTGCTACGGCAGTCTTGCAGGGTATCTTAACTACACCATCCTTCATTTAGTACCTCCACCCCCAGTTTGGCTATGGTATTCTACCCATATGTGATGACTGCAGATGCATCCTTGAAGGACATAGTACAGTTTTGTACCTACCATAAATGTAGATGTCCGATAGGTATGCATCTGCAGTCAGGTTTACCCTCCCTCCTACCCCTCTGTGGTATTCCTAGGGTGCTTACCCCTCTTTTAGCTAGCTGGGGGAATCTATTATGGTGTATTTGTTTGTATATACATGTATATATATATATATATATATATATATCTTTGCAAATGTTTGGAATTTTATTGCATTTATCCAAATTTAGCCTTCTTAGAGGGCACCTGGCATCTGGGGCAAGAAAAACTGAGGAAGATGGCATCGGCTGATGCTTTTATACCCCAGGCGCTCTGACGTCGGGGAAAGTGCGACATCAGCCGAGGCCAGACCCAGACTTTGGAATCCGGCCGACCGAAGGGCTGTCTGAGGCAGGACAACCCCATATGTGATGACTGCAGATGCATACCTATCGGACATCTACATTTATGGTAGGTACAAAACTGTACTTTTCATGTTAAGACACCTAGCATTTAGCAGCATGACCTTTAAATTTCGTTTAGAACAGTTTTTCACGTTGGCAATTTTGTCCTCATGACTTTGTCTAAAAAAGGCCCTATGGGGGAGGCAAGAGCCTTTGCAAGAAGCCTGAAGCCCAGGGGAGACAGATGAAGGCCATCTCTGGCAAATATTGCAGGTTTTTCTCAGCTTTATTTTGTGACAAGACATTTCAAGCCTTGTCCCTATTCTTGTCCCTATTTTTCATGAGTTGTTTAGTTTTGGTAGACAGCAGTGGTGCAGGGTTTGCTCTAAGTCTTTTAGTTTTAAGTGGAGCTTGATTGTTAGGAATATTCACATATTTATCAAGGGCTATGCAGACAGTCTGGTAGGGTGGTTGTGGTAGAGGTAGTTGTATTCCTTCCTGTGACGAGTTGCTAGAACTAATGTAGGCCCATTGTTGGGCCCATAAGAGGCCTGTTATGACCCAAAGTGTGTTGAATGCAGTCTGTGCTCTTGACACAAAAAAGGCAGATGATATAAGTAGCTGGTATATGGCATCCTAATCATTCAGAATGTTTGCAAAGAAGTTGTTATCCCCTCAGCTGCTTTAGCATTTATTAGAAGCTGGCAAGTTGGGAGGTTTTCATCAATGTCCTCAAACTACAGTAAAGGCTTGATAGACTCAAGATCTGACCCCTACATATCTCTGATATACAGGGAGTGTAACAGCCTAGCAAAAATTTTAGCTACAAAGATTGAAGGGATGTGATCTTACCTGATTTAGTGGTGCAAAAGTGGGCATTGAAAAAGGCTGAGTTACTCTAGCCACATATTCATCAGAGTGTTATACATCTTGTTTCGTTTCTGACGCAGCTAGTGAATGTTAAGATTTCTCCCTAGATGCAAAGAAAGCTGCTACCACTGATAGTTATACATTTCTGTTTGCTACCTTTGAAAGTATTGACCCTCCCCCATCTAGTTGCTTATATTACTGTACAGAACCCTATTGCTGATGCCTTATATAACTTAATAGTATCCTCTCCCCTTCATATCTGCAGTGCTACTGTGCAAAGCTGCCCTTGTCCTTATTGCTGTCTAACATGACTTTGGTGCCCCTCTTATGGAAAGTGCTCGCAGACATGTAGATTAAAAACATTGTGATGGAAGGCCATATGGTGAAGTTGCTAGAGTAGAATGACAACATTCATTTTTTTCTAAGTGACCATGTGAATTACATAGTGGAGTTCCGCAGATATTATACAGTTATGAAAAGGCTTCCATTTATAAGTTAATTTATTTTTTTTTTATCCATTTTACTACTGAGATAAACAGGCGGTGCATCTTGGACTTTAGTGTGAAATGGATGGTAGACAGGGGATAGTTCTGTTGTAGATTACAGCAAAGCTTAGTGTACTTCTAGTGCAAAATTCAGACTCCTTACTGTCCAGCATGAAAAGTGATGTGCAGATTTGAATTGTTCCTTATACCTTTTAGTTACAAAGTGAACATAATCAAGAAGACCATTTCCAGAAAGTCTGGATGGTTCTGGTTACTCTGAAGCAAATTTGGTTTCAGGACAACAAGGTGGAGTATTTCAAGTTCAAGTACTTTATTGCAATTGTATAATACAACAACATTAATTTTCATGACAACCCAAGGTGCATTAAAAGAAAAATAAAGAAACTAGAAAATAAAAACAATAAATCATACAAAATGCAATAATAAAACATTGAAACAAGCAAACTATTATCTAAGAGCAACAACCTAAACTTATTATTACACTGTTCCATAGTACTATGTATCATAATATGTACACCTACCCAGCTAAATATCACACACTTCATTTAAGAAAAACTACTTCTTGAACTAGGAAGTATCAGAATTCAAAAAAAGTTATGGCAGTTGGAAAAAAGCTATTCTTCAGTCTATATGTGTGTGTATAAGTTGATATAAAGCATGTATATGAAGGTTGAAGCACAAAGAAAATATTTCCAGGATGAGTTTTGTCCTCAATAATGTTATTATCCCTTCTCATGCAGATTTAATTTTTTTATTTTATTTTTTTATTTTTTATTTTTTTTTTACAAATTCTTAATTGATGGTAATTCCGTGCCAGTAGTAGCCTCTGCTGTTTTTACAACCCACTGCAAAGCCTTTTTGGTAGATATAGTGCAGCTGTTATTCCAAGCCATCATACAATTAGTCAAGACACTCTCTACATTGCATCTGTAAAATTGACCAGCAACTTTTGGGGAAGATTAAAAAGACATTATTGTGCTTTACTTATAGCATCCGGTGTGTTTTCAGTCTAAGACATATCCTCAGCAATGGTGACTCCAAAAAACTTAAAAGATGGAAACTCTCTCTATAACCACAGTATTGATTATTATCGGACCGTAATTGCTCTTTTTGGTGATTGTAAAATGAAAAATCACTTCTTTGGTCTTTTTAGTATTTAAGACCTATTTATTGGTATCGCACCATGATGTCAGGTTCTGAATCCCCTCCCTATATGCAATTTCATCATTATTTGATATCAACCCAATGACAGTTGTATCATCTGCAGATTTAACAATAGTATTTGACTCGTGGATAGGTTTACATTCATGGCAGAAGAGAGCATAGAGGAGGGATCTTAATACTCACCACTGGGGCACACCGGTATTCAAAATAAGAGTAGAAGAGGTGTGCTTACCCAACTTGACAAATTGAGGTTGATTTGGTGATAAATTCCAATAGCTAAATACATATACAGGAACCAAAACCCAGTGCAAGGAATTTATTGATCAACTGATTTGATATGATGGTATTAAATGTTGAACAGTAATCAACAAAAAGCATCCTAACATATGTGTTAGGTTTTTCCAAAAGCGAAAGAGCAGCATGCAGAGTCACATAAATAGCATCCACAGGAACAGCAGGCAGAGTCATACAAATTGCATCCTCAGTTGATCTATTTGCCCGATAGGCAAATTGGAGTTGGTCAAAGTCAGCTGGAATGGGTGCTTTAATATGATTAATTACCAATCATTCAAAACACTTTGCCACAACAAAAGTAAGAGTGACTGGTCGATAATCATTAAAACAAGTTATCTTTTTTTTGGAATGTAGATTTCAAATGCTTAGGAACTGTACATAAAGAAAGAGATAAATTAAATATATGTGTGAATACCTCCGCCAAGTTGGTCAGCGCAGGTCTTAAGTACACAACCTTGCACATTATCAGGAGCTGCTGCTTTTTTTATATTGATGCTACTCCTGAATGCCTGACGCACCTTATGTATGTACAAGACCAGAGGTTGTGGCTCTCTAGTCCTGTTAATACTGACTGGAGGCTGAGTGCAAAGAAACCATTTAGTTCCTCTGCTATACTGGCATTATTATTAGCCAATGAAGATTGAACATCATTTTTCTTTCTGTAATCCATAACTAAACACATATCTTGCCACGTCCATTGTGAATTTTACTTATTTTTTCATGTGGGGTAATAGCATAGAAGACAGGTCAGTCTGGATGGTTTTCCATGTGCATTTTAGTACACTGTAATAGTACAGGGACTTATTTGTAATACACATGCAGAGAAATGAGAATTGGGTAAATCTTTGTACAAAGTGACAGAGGTATTGCTCCGTAAGGTAAAAAGAAAATAGTTTTTAAAATATAAATATTAAAAAAAGGATTGTAGTTGGTTTTCCCGAAAGTGGTACAAGAGGAACAGGTGGGACAGCAGCCAGAAGATGGTCAGAATTTGTTAGCTGAGCGTTATGCATATGATGATAAAGTTATTTTGATAGATGCACAAATTATAATGTTTGATTCTAAAGATGAGGATTTTGGAAGAGGGTGTCAGAAGAGACAGGAGTTGGAGACAGATTCAAATGGTGGGTGCAGACTTCTTGATAGAAGGGTGAGGGAGACATTATTAGACTTTCAGAAGAAGAGAGAAGAGAAAACATCATTTCATCTATTGTTATAAACTGGGGATGTTGGAGGGGCATTGAAGATTGTGACAGAGACGGTTGGAGTGTTTCCTAAAGTGGGATTATAGTGTATAGTAAATAATATGATGAACTGGAGGAGATAGTGAAAGAATATCAAGGTGTGGTATGTCAAGGACAGGATAGAAGAAGCTTCTTGTAATAAAGTGATCGTTGGAAGGGAATGAGGAGAGGAATGCTATATAGGGAGATGCTGGAGGAGAGGTACATAAGAACTAGAATGTATTGAGGAAGGAATGCAAGAAGGAAGGAGGCAGTGCAAAATGGAAATGTGATATGGATATGATCTTTGCTGGTATGGGACCTAGAGGTGTGATATTGCATCAGCACTTAACCCTTGAGTTTGTAAAAGGAGGGGAGGACAATAAATGTTGGAGGTGTGAAAGAAATGGTTCAAGTGTTATTTGTATGTTCTCAGAGTGAAAAAAGGCAAAAAGAATGCAAAGCAGTGGAAACTTAGTAGCAGAGATGTGGTCAGTACATAAAACGTGTTTTGAGTATGTTAGGGAAGGGCTGGATGTGCAGTAAAGGAAGAGAAGGAAAGCAGTAGTACAATTAGGTTAATGAGAGAAGTCTAGTGAGGAATGTGAAGGGCCTGTGCAAGGATACAGCTCTAGGAATAATCGAGTTGTGTATTAAAGCAATCTGGGAAGCAGTGAAATAATACAAGGTTGAAGAGGCAGTCCGTTACGGATTTAATAGGAAATGCTGAGTTATTGTGGAGTAAATATTTAAGGAAGAAAGAAGGGAAAGGCAAAACGAAGGAAAGCATGAAATAAATGTGGAGAAAGGAGAAGGTAAAGATTGTTTATAAGGAAGGCAAGAAGGGAAGACATCACATCTGTCATTTAGATATGTGGTTAGTCAGGATATAAAACATACTAGAAGACAAAAATAATTAGTTATGGGGTTAGCAAAGGATGAAGTGCTATGACTAAACATCTTACTTAAAAAGAAAATGTATTGTATAAGGTTGAGTATATAAAAAAAATAGAAGCCTGTGGTAGGACTGGGTAAAGTGAAGGATGAATTTGTAAGTGTGCCTGCAGTTTGGAAAATTTGTGAATATATTTAAGGGAATAATAAAGCAGTTGTGAGGTTGGTCTTTCAGAAAATGAATTTAGAGAGTATTTGATATAACAGAAAAGGAGGAATGCAAGTAATGCGGTTAAGATTTAGGATTTGTAAGCTGAAAATGGCTACACCCACTGATGGAAATATGTATGCACCAATATTTGTTTATGGATAAGTATAATAATGTTTGGATTATCATTCTCTGATGTTTATCATCCTCACTGCTACTGTAGCCTTTGGCTGTATGGATTGTATCCTGCCTTGGTTACAGCAGCCGTTCAGCTTCCAAAGGTCTGACTCCCTCCCACACTTGCACTCAACAAGTGTAGTGTGAAATCAGCAGTTGTAGTGTAGGCAATTTCAGTACTTTATTCCCCTCTAGAAGACAGCACAGAGGCATCACAAGAGCAACAGTTGGCTTCAAGTTTAATTTCTGGCAAATAAGTCCCCATAGGAGAAACCTTCCACATAGAAATTATTGCCCATTTAAGAAAGTATCAGTTTATTATATTTTCTGACTAAATGTAGGATTTCCTCTTTAAGAAACCCAGCATTGTTGACCATATCAGAAGTTTTCTGTTGGGGACCATTATTTTTAGCACAGGGCACTACTGGAGACTAATTTTATAGTAAAAATGTACTGCTTTTGGAAATGTTTGTTTGTGGAAGCTTTAAGGAACAGGAAGTGTTTACAATGCAGGATGTTTTTCTTAAATGCTTGTGTATACTTGATGACGGCTTACCTGATGTTTTTTGTCAGTGTGCTTCAGCGAAGGATGTTTCAGTTCTGACAGGAATTCTTGTGTGCTGCTTTTTCTTTTGAAAGGGGACTGTATAAGCAAGTATATGTATGACTGTATATATATATATATATATATATATATATATATATATATATATATGTATACACCATCAACTTTTGAATCATCTTCTACATAATAACCTACTATCAGACTCCCAACATGGTTTTAGACCTTTTCATAGCACTTCCACAGCTCTTCTCTCCTTTACTGATTCCATCAACAAAAATCGCAATAACAACCTATTCTCCTCTGCTTTATTTCTCGACCTCTCTAAAGCCTTTGATATGGTGAACCATCACCTTCTGTTAGACACATTGAAATCTCTTTCTCTTGACTCTCTAGCATTGCGCTGGTTTAAATCCTATTTGAAAGATAGAAAGCAAGCAGTCCTTTGGGAAAGCCATTTATCCTCTCAGCTCCCAATTACCATTGGGGTCCCCCAAGGATCCATTTTAGGTCCCCTTCTTTTCTCCTTATTTATAAATAACCTGTCTACTTCCCTCCCAACATCCACATGCATTCAGTATGCAGATGATTCAACTCTCATCTGTACTGCTGAATCTCCAGCTGAACTTCATTCGTCCACCCAAAAAGTCTTTACAGCAGCTGAAAATTGGTTCCAACATATCTGTCTCCTCCTTAATCCCAAAAAAAAACAAATTACTACTCTTTTCTCCAACCCTTAAAACTGCTCCTTTTTCCTTTTCTATTGTCTCTAACAATGGCACCATCATAACACCTGACTGTTCCACCAAACTACTAGGGTTTACAATAGATAATCAACTTAACTTTGATACCCACATTAACCTAACCTGCAAAACTGTTAATAAAAAGATAGGTGCCCTCTATAGACTTAAACCCTTTCTGACAGCAGCTACCAGAGTGTCTCTAGCTCAAACTCATCTCACCTCTTCATTAATGTATGCCTTTCCATCTTTTATCAACCTATCGAAATCTAACCTTCAGAAACTAACCACATCCTACCATAGCATTGCCAGGTTTACCACAGGCTCCCCATTTCGTACCATTCATTGTGTTCATCTCAAAAAGCTTGGCTGGCTGGAACTTCAAAATCTTATTCTTCTACATCAATTAGTTATCACACAAAAAATTCTCTATTTCCCTACTAATACATCCATACTCAACAACCTTCTTGCCCCATACAGGAATCTTACTTCCCTTCGCTCAGCTAACAAACTGTTAGTAGATTCTCTCAAATCACACAATAAATCTGGTGACTCCTTGTTCACAAATGTTATTGGTTCACACTGGAATAAACTTCCCACTGAGCTGACTTCTTTAGTCTCATCAAAACTTTTTAAGAAACAATTAAAGAAATACTTTAAATCTCACTGGCTTTGCCCTTGCTCAAATCCTGACTGACCCCAGCATCTAACTTCCATTATAGTTCTGTCCTTAGCCTGTTGCTATACATCCATTCTTTACCACTATCTCTCTCATTATTCCTACTCCTCCTTTGCAGCTTACCTGGTATCCTCTTGGATATTACTATTCCTATAATGTCACTTTCTCATTTACAGTACATATATTACTGCAAACTGTTATCTCACCTTCTATTGAACCCTTGTATTTGCTTCCTTCTGTAGAAGTCTAGGCATTAAATCTGTTTTGCTCTGGCCCAAAATGTTGATTATATCTGTAAATATTGTAAATAATGTATTAGACTCGATGTTTGTTTTACTTTTTTTTTTTTTTTCATTCCAATTCGTGCTTCTCTAAAGAGTATGGGATTGGGGATCCTTGTGACATTTCTTTCTGGTTTTTTTTTTCTGTTCAAATTGATACTGTTCTGTAAATTGTTTACTTTTACATTAGTTCTGTAGTTACTTACATGCCAGTCTCTTACTGTGCTGTTTTATGTACTAGTATATAGTGGAGCTTTTCTCCTCGGGCCTCTGCTGAAAATGGACATGTATCCAGCCAGACTAGCCTGGTCAACAAATGTAAAATAAATAAAATAAATATGTATATGCTTCTTGTGAACACTTGTCTGACAACTTACTTTCCGACTGACTCATTCCAACAGCACATGCTGTAGATTAGGCATCCTCTTTAGCTACAGCATGGATACTTACTCCGGGCCTGCTGGATGTTCTCATACTGTATCTAAAAAGAAAAAGCAATACATTAAGGAGCCCTTACTATCACCACGGGCTCAGACAATGCACCCTTCATTAGTGAGTCACTCCAAAGTAACAGACCATTGTTCCCCAGAACACTCAGTCAATACTCCTGGTTCCTCTGTTGTAGCCCCTTCAGCTAACGTGGACTGGAGCTCAGCCACATCTCTGTGGCTGTTCCAGTTGTTCAATCTAGGCATGGGAGAACTATTTTCTTTAGGTCTGGGTGATACTCCAGAAGTTTTTTTCTTGGGATGGCTAGGTAGAGAAACCTCTTGCCAGGGCTGAAGTGCCATCCTGTAATGGGTCTCCTTCCAGGAAGGTCCCTGCAAAGAAAAAACAAAAGGTTACTGTAGAGTTCATCTAAAGAAATGGTGTTTGTTTGTAAAGATGATTTCCTCACCTTAGCCAAGATATTATTACAGACTGTTAATCCCGGAATTCTGAAATCCTTACCTGAGTGCAGTCTCAAAAGAAATTCTGAGGAAGGTTTGTCAGAGGATTTTAACATTGATAAAGACAGAGCTTCTCCTCTCAACACTCTGATTGTGAGGAAAGTTGTTATTCTCCAGCTTCCATGGAGGAGCTTTCCGTTTCATAAACTATTTTCATTGATGAATGAGGTACTTTTCTGGGAACAGATGGATATTCACCTTGAACCTAGGAGAAGCTATGATATAAGCAAAGAAACTGTGATTAATAAGACTAATTGTGATGAAGAGCATTGTTTTTAACAATTGATAGAGCAGACATTACTGAATTAGAAGAGGGTGATTCTTTAGCTCTGGTAAGAAAAGATATATTAGTAATTCATTTATTAGAGGAACTGATATTTACGTTTGCAGAGAGGATAATGCATGTCAAATACTGTTATGCTTGCCTGGAGCAAAAATACAGGATGTGATTAGGGCATCAGAATGCCTTAGTATAACTGTTTTTATTCATGTTGGTACAAATGATTTCATCTTCAAAGACTCACTGACTGTTAGGGAACTTACTGCCGTCTTAGATAGCATAGCTTGTGCAAGTGTTAGGACATGTTTTTCACATTACATATAGAAAGGAAAGTCAAGTCAATGTGTATGAAAAGATTTGTTTGGGTAATTAAGTAAGTGAAAATGTGGCCAATTTTAAAGAGTTGGAAATGTGTAAAGCATCCAATCCCAGTTATGGACACACATGTATTTAGACATGATGGAATGTACTTGTCAAAGAAAAGGAAAGAGAATTTTTGCTACAGATATAGTGACATATTTCACTACACAAGACAGGTTTTTTTGCCAAGTCAGAAATTTTAATGATTCACAGATACCAACATTTGATGATCTGTGCTGGTTGTTAATGCTACGAGCATTAAAAATAGTTTTTTTTTTTTTTTTTTAATTGGAAAATTTGCTGCAGTCTCACAAAACTAATGTTATTGTTTGTGATGCATAGTTAAAGAAGAATGACATATTAACCAGTTCTGCCAGGGTGTTTTACTATAACAGACATTCTAGCAAAACATCAGGTGGAGGTGTTATGATAGGGATTAAAGATTGAGACCTGTGATTATTACATATTCATTGATAACGCCAATACTATAGACTGTGAAACTGTGACAATAAAGACATCCAAGGAATATATAACAATTGTTGGAGTATGTAGAACACCAAAGTAAAGTCCTGATGACCTAGAATAAATCTCACATTTCTTGTATGAAACACAGGAGGGAAGATTATAGTGACTGGGGACTTGAATCAATATTATTTCAGCTTGTTTCTGGTAAATTTAACACCATGAATGAGGAAATTATGTACAAAGTATGTCCAGGATCTATAATTGCTTCAGACTGTTAAAAAATACAAAGGAATGGAACATATAATGGACATTGTGTTCCAAAGGAAATAGTTACTTTGTGTCAAGTTTTATCTGCAGGGTTCATAGAGTTAGAAATGTTAAATTGCTGCTAGATAATTCTGCCAAACGTAAATCTAAACCAGTGGGCAAACGTTTAATAACAGTACATGGAAGCATCAGTCAGGACATAAAACTATTTGGAGTGATGCATTTATTGGAAAAACTGCAGAAGGAATGTGGCAGGTTTTGAAAGGAAAATCGTTTGTATGCAAAAACAAAACAAGTTTAACATCAGGATCTAGGTTCACAAAGTCAGGAGGATATACTTCCATAAGAATAAGATAATTAATTAATTAAGTTGACAGACAGAAAATATAAGAAATGGAAAAGAGCTTGAACTATAACTTTGAAAACTGAAATAAACAGGCTGGACAGACAAACTAAACATTTTGCGACAAGCTCAAGAAAAACAAAAATGATGAAAATTTATATACAGATATCGAGCATATTAGGAAACCATATAAACTGTGTGTAGATTTTAATGTGTATGCATTCCCCAATGCAGCAAATTATAAATATATTTGCAATATCTTATCAAAACAGTTTAGCTCCACAAATGGTGTGATAAACAGCACTAGCTCATTACATCCGAGTGAAGTCTCGAGGTGCATCTGCAGTAATTCCTGCTGACACCTCTATGTGTCAAATATTGCTTGCTCATATTTGCATCAATAATTCCAAAACCAGGCTATGTACAAGGTTTTAAAATATTTCATCTTAAAGCTTATACAAGGCCAAACTCAACTGCATTAATGTTTGATCTCTGTCTAGTGCAGGTAAATAGATATTGTTATTTTTATGATATTAATTTATATAGATATCATTTTCAGATTTTTTAAAAAATATCTCAACCAAGTAACACAGACAGAACTCCTTAGTCCCATATGAATGCTCTCAGCTAGATGAATAAAATGCTGCTGGCAGTATGTGTATAACTGGAGTGGTTGATGATGTATTGTAAGTTGTGTACAAAATATTACAAATGTAATGGTTACTGTGACTTATAAAATTCAGTTTAAGACCTAGAACTTAAAGAATACTACCACTATAAAAATTGTCTGTGCTGAAGAGTTTGCCATTTATACTTTCATTACCACTATAGTTCCTGAGGTATGAACATTGGTCAGAAATGTGAGGACATAACTTGATTCTGTCAAAAGGCTTAGATCTGCCCATTGGAAGTTACAGTGCAAACTTCCTGAGCTGCATTGGCGTGAATGAACTAGTAATATCCAGGTAACTTTAGATACTGAAAAAAAAGGAACTCCCCATCCATGTGAAGCAGAGTTCCTCCCTAAACCAGTTGAGGTGTAACTTGGAAAATTGGATAGGGAACAGGAAATTCATATTATATTCATATTATATATTCATATTTTCATACTAGGCTATCTGCCCGAGGGCATTTACAAGCCTAGCCCATCGTTTTGTGGCTTACGCCACCCCTTTAGTATGGGGAACTATACCCATTATTTTGCTGTGCCTCTGTCGAGCAGTGACACTGAGGTAATCCCTGGGGTATATCTGCGATCTCCCATCCATTGGTCAAGATTTCTCTTGAACAAGGCCAGCGAGGTGCTCTCCCTCACATGTACCGGGATTTTGTTCCACAGCATAGGGAGTCTTTGGGTGATGAATCTATCCCTCCAGCACGTCCTATTAATAGCTGTGTCAAGGTTTAAGCCCTGGTTAAGGTTTCAGCTGTGTTAAGGTTTCAGCTGTGTTAAGGTTTCAGCCCTGGTTTGGCACCTGTGTCTCTAATGGACGCACGAGCCTGTAAATGGTTAATTTCCCAAACCCCTGCTGTTTAAATGTTGCATCTCCCAAGGCCCTGCTTACACTTATCAAGGATACCAGAACTTTTCAAAGATTTGTAATGCATGACTAGACATAGTGGTCGTCAGTCTAGTGCACACATATGATCCCATAAAAACAATTACACAAGCTGGACCCAAACAAAGCACATGGAGGAGAAAGAATTAGTAATAATGTCCTGTGAACATTTCAACATGAACTTACTGTACCATTATATCTATTATTCCTCCCTCAGGAATGGAAGGAGTAGGGCAAACCCAGAGTCATACCGACCTATACATTTATTTTGTTGCTGTGGAAAAATAATGGTGAAAGTTATTTTGGATAGATTAATTTCAGTATTAGAAAGGTTGGGATTTGAAACCTTATATCAGCATGTATGTATTGAAAATAGGTCTATAACCACCAGTAATATGATGCTTTTATAACAATATAATAGCAGCTATAAATTAGAAATTGTGCTGTGATGTAATTTATATAGACTTAACTTCAGCCTTTTATTGTGCCATACACAAAACACTGATCGATAAATTAGAACAACTAGATATTGATGTAATTTTGATAAGATGGATAGGTGCATGGCTTACAATAGGACATGGCAAGTGTCATACAGAAATTGTACAGATGAAATATTTGGTTAAAGTCAGGATGTTTCGTGGGGCTGTGTCCCAGGCCTGTAATTGTTTAGTTTGTATCTTTCAGATCTATCTTTTGCATCTGAAGTGTTCTACAGTCTATAACACAAGACTTGAAAATGGGTAGACTGATACTTGTTACAGATATCGCATGTTTGCAAAATAATTTGACTAAATTGACCATTTGGGCACAGGAGAATATGATGATGATTGCATCAAAAACTATGCATATGAGATTTGGGAGATATTGACTGAAGACAGTCTGACTGAGTACAGCACATAGTGATTGAAACTATAGATTCATTTAAGGACTTGCTTATTGGGGTAGAGCCAGCTTTATGTTTTTCTAATCATATCAACCAATTGAGTAATGATGATTATAGAACTGTAGGATGTATAAAAATACATAAATTCCAGGAGATCAGAATTGATAAAATCATTATTTCTAAGATACATTAGGCAACATGGAAACCTTATAAGAAAACAAGCATAAGTAAATTGGAAAGAGTACATCAGAAATATACCAAGAGCACGTATGGATGTGAAAATTTAAGATCTGATGTTGTTAATCTTCATTCATTCCTTACTGATGGGTTATCGGTTCTGTCCTCAGAACCAAGCTGCCTTATACCAAGCTCACGCCAGCCAAAAACCCTCGAGCAAAGATCTTACCCACAATGCTCTGCTCCCTGTTACTCCAGATCTCGTTTGCCACGTTGCTGTACAGCCGTGTCAAGCCATTCTCCCTCAGCTAAGTGAACAATTTTTAGTTTTTCTCTTGTTAGGTTTTCAAAACTAAATTAAAACTTAACTAAAAACTGTTAGAAAGTTTTCAGTTACTTACTGTCTCTATCCTCCTACCCTATCGCAACTTTGAGACTCTCTCCCTATAATATTTTTCCTTTTCTTACCTTTGAGGTTATTCTCCATTACCATCGTTGGTAATCCTTCTTTCTCTCTTTCTTACCCTTCTAGGTAGTTTTTTTAATCTTTTGGTATTGTTGTACTTCTTTTCATTATGTCGGATAAGAAAAGTAGTGTTGGTTTCAAACAATGTATGGAATGCAGCCGTAAGTTACCACTTTCCGATGGCCATGATTTGTGTGTCTATTGCTTGAATGTTTCACATCTTTCAGTGGACCCTCCATGTGGGATTTGTAGAAATTTTTCAACTAGGACTCTAAATGAAAGGAAGAATAAATTAATTTTAAAAGGCCTCCTTAAAACTCCTTTCTGCAAGGCTATCTCTGGGTCGGAGGGCTCACCTCCTCCTGCTAAACCCCATAAGAGGCGTTCTTCTTCCTCGAGATCGCTCACTTCATCTCCCTATGGAGATCATAAGGAGTCGACTCACAAAAAGGTAAAAATTTCGAGCCCGGCACTGCCATCTTTTGTCCTTTTGGCCCCAGCCTCGGCACCGCCCCAGTTGATTCTCACTCCAGCTATGTCTTCTTTATCACCACTGGCACCGGACACTTGTTCGGTGCAGTCTTTTTCGACACCGTCACTACCGGTGCAGACCCCTTCCTCGAAGGCACAGTATTCATCGGTGCAGACATTTGCTACACCACCCTTTACGGTGCAGACACCCTCGACACCTGTGGCGCTGCCTTTTTTGGTGCAGATAACCTCAGCACCAGTCTCCTCGGTGCAGACACCCTCTGTTCTGGGCTCTGCACCACATGGACTAGCAAGGACCAAGTACTCTCCTTCTTTGGATCCATTTGTAGGAAGCCAGTATAGCCCCTTTTTAGACAGGCCAGAATCTCCATCAGGTCTCTCTATGAGGTCAACCAGGAGCCGCTCAGAGCAAGATGTGTTGCGGTTTGTCGACCAGTTGCTTGTGGCCAGGGGACTCTCTCAACCGTCTAAAGCTGTGTTCCCTCTTGCAGGTGACCATATTTCTCTACAGACTCCAACTTACTCTCCTCCTTCGACTTCCAGGTAAGCATCTAAGCCCCTTCCTCCGTTAGCAGCTTCCCTTCCTTCAATACCAACAGTGGACCTCACTTCAGAGCTGGAGTCGTCCTTGTGGCCCTCGGTGCACTGTGCACCGGGCCCTTCTCTGGCTAGTAGCTGTGCCATGGGGGTAGGCATTCTTGGTTCCACGCCAGTTTTTTCTATGGCACCCTCCAGGAATCCTCCTCCCCTCTTGCTCCACAGCCCTTTTGAGACTCCTGGTCTGCAGGTGGGCTCGTCGGAGCGGGGTGTGACCCCGGTTCCGAGGTTGTCATGCTCTGTTCCAGGCTCCCATCCCTCTGTGGGCGGTCTGGCCTTCCAGGCCATGGAGAGGGCACTTGCCTTTGCTGGCAAAACCTCCCTGTTGGAGGCCTTGCCACCCTCTGTGCTGCAACCGTCACAAGCCGCAACCATCGGACTCTGGGCACAAGGGCCTCAGATTTCTCCCCCTCAGGAGACCCCTTCTTTGGAATCTTCCCCAGAGTTCCCCACTGAGGAAGTCCCTTGCAAGGCTTCATTCAAGAGGAAGCACATGGACTCCACTGAGGAGTCTTTGACCAAAGATATGGACTTTGATAACGGGGAAGGGTCCCCATGGTCGTCCTCTGATGAGGTGTCCTTTGGTGACATCCTCTAGATCCTAAGAGGGGTGACTGGAAGTCCTCCAACCCTTCCTCAGAGGAATCCATATTCCTGCAGGCCTTTCATGCCCGGCCCCCTACCTCCTGGGTTACCCCCTTGTCCAGCTCATTGTCCAGCATGCATGGAAGGCTCCTAACACCTTGGAAGCTATAAATAACCCAGAAAGTGGTGTAATGGTGCAAAAAGAAATACAAATAAACCAAAAAAGGCACCATCAGGGTTTCTGGACTCTACACAGTTTTATTTACAAAAATTTTTAAGCACTTTCATTAATCCAACTTGGATTGATGAAAGCGCTTAACAATTTTTGTAAATAAAACTGTGTGGCGTCAGGAAACCCTGGTGGTGCGTTTTTTGGTTTACTTTGGAATCTATACCTCGGAGGCCTGACAAGAGTTTCTCTCTCCCAGCTGAGCATCCCCATTGGTCCAAAGGTCTTCCAGTAGATGCCATGTTGGTGGTGGCTGCAACCAAAAAAGACTTGGCAGAAGAGAGCCAGACTGTCCATCCGCCCAACAAGGAATCCTGGGTGGTAGACAGACTTGGGAAGCGTGTGTTTGCTTCACTGACCTTCGCTGTAAGGTCCTTAAACTACTTTGGTACACTTTACGAGGCTCCAGAGGGACCTTATCAACCATCTCTGAAACCTTGGCAGGAGCTGTTTCTGATGAGGTGCGTGACAACATAGCTTCTCAGATAGTGACCCCAGAGTCGATATCCAGTTCTTCCTTGTGCCTTATTTCACACGCGACAGAAGGAGCGGCTAGAGCGGCAGGTGCAGGCATAGTCACGAGACGTCATGCCTGGATGTGCCTTTGCGGACTCCTTTAAGGCTTCCTTCATGAACGCCCCTATTGAGGCAGCTTCATTGTTTGGCCCTAAGGTTAAAGATACGCTGGCAAGGTGCGAACAAGATGGTAAGACCCTTTCTGCCATTGGTGTATGACACTCTACCCCTCAAAGATTCTACTCCAGAAATCAGAGGAGCAGGAAGATGTGGCACAGAAAATCACAGGGCTCTTTCCGTGACACACGTGCCAAGTTCTTCCCCATGGGCAGAGGGGGAAACTATAATGGAAGACACCCCTTTCGGGGCAGGGGAGGTCCACAAAACCGGGGTTCCAGAGATTCTTTCTCTGGCCAACCCTACCAGTGCTCCTGACTGCTCACCTCTGCAAGCGGTCGGGGGTCGTTTTTCCTTGTACCCCACTGCCTGGCAAACCATAACCACCGATTCTTGGGTACAACAAATAATATCCAGAGGCTACCGCATTCCCTTCCATCTCTGTCCCACTTCACCCAGAGACTTACCCGATGTCCCACCCAGTCAAAGGGAAGCAGCAGCACACGATATCCAAAAGCTGCTACAAAAAAAGTGTCATCCAAACGGTCCCCCCAAACCAGATAGGATCCGTTTTTTACGCAAGGTTCTTTTTAGTACCAAAAAAAGACAGGGGACTGGAGACCGATTCTGGATTTCAGCTCACTAAACAAATTTGTAAAAACGGAGAAATTCCGGATGGTCACGGTTCAGTCTATCCTACCCCTTCTGGAAGAAGACGATTGGATGGGCTTTGTAGATCTTCAAGATACGTATTACCATATGAAAGTGGACAAGCGCTCAAGAAGATACCTCTGCTTTCGCATATGAGCCAGTCACTACCAATTTCGAGCACTGCCCCTTCAGTCTCTCTTCAGCCCCCAAAGTGTTCACCAAATGCATGGCAGTGGTTATCGCTCACCTATGACTTCAAGGATTCCAGGCATTTACCTAGACGACTGGCTCCTTACCGCCCCCACCAATCATCAACTGGAAGAAGCCCTAGACTACACTCTTCTCACAGCTCAGCACCAGGGAATCAGTATAAACTGGGAGAAGTCCAGCACCACCCTGGCACAATCTTTAGAATTCATGTGAGTTCTGTTGGACACGAGGAATTGCACAGCATCTCTTTCGGATCACAGACTTCAAACAATAAGACATCAAGTTCAGCTGCTAATCTGTCACCACAAATCCTCTGCTCATCCATACTTCAACTCTTGGGGTCGATGGCAGCCTCGATCACCATTGTTCCTCTGGCCAGGTTCCACATGAGACTTCTTCAGTGGCTACTTCTCACTCAGTGGTACCCTCTGCAACATCCTTTGTCTTTTGAAATAAGTGCAACTCAGAGATGCAAGGAAGATTTGCTCTGGTGGATGTCTCAGAATCCCCAACAATGGTCTTGCCCCTTCACCCCCCCCCCCCCATATCAGCCAAAATCCAAGGTGACCATGGACACCTCCCTGATTGGGTGGGGGGAGCTTTGTCAGGGAAACTCGGTCCAAGGCACCTGGTCGGAGACGGAGGCCCATTTGCATATCAGTGCCCTAGAACTGAGGGCAGTGCTATTAGCATTGCAAGCATTCCACTCAATCCCTCCGTCAGGGACTATTGCAATCCAGTCAGACAACATGTCAGTAGTCTGGGACATCAGCAAGCAAGGGGGCACCAGATCTTATCCATTAATCCGAGAGGCCTTGAGAATATGGCAATGGGTGATAGCCTCCAACCACTTTCTAATTGCAATGCACATTCTCGGGAGCCCCAACGTGATGGACAAATTGAGCAGGTGCATTCTGCAACCTCACAAGTGGTCCCTCAATCCTGTGATAGTGAAAAAAGTGTCGAACCAGCAAAATAGTAAACGGCTGGAACAGCAAATTTTTTCCCAGGGAACGAAATCACTGGGCAGGCCGTCAGAGTTGTCCCATTTCCTCCACTGTAGTGCAATCTCGGAGTTGGTATATTTAAGTAGGGGGATGTGGGGGGCACTTTTTTTTTTTGGAACAGCGATTTTTTTCCCCTGGGGAAAAAAATCGCTGTTCTGGTTGTTCGCTGTTTTGAGTATTCAAGATTTAGGGGGTCAATATACCAACGTTCGATCATCTGATCGTTCGTTATTATAATATAGACCCTAGGTCTGTTATGACCAGAGGTAGCCTCTACTTTTGTTTATCAACGTGCAAACTTGATCTGAGGTAACAGGGAGCAGGGCATTGTGGGAAGGATCTTGGCTCGAGAGTTTTTGGCTGACATGAGCTTGGTATAAGGCCGGCTCGGTTCCGAGGACGGAACTGATAACCCATCAGTAATGAATGAACGAAGATCAACAACACAGATGGAACGTTATGGTAAGACATAATTTCTTTTTATATTAAAAGACTAAAATATCTAAACTTAGTAGTGCCTGATATAGATATTCAGGTGTGTCGGGTATTTAGAGACAGTAAGCAAATTATGTTAAAGCTAGCACTAGTTCACATATTTTAAAGAATAACTTGGACACTTGTTATGTGAATGGTTGTTTTGGTATGTTGGCAGGCTAGAAGGGGATTATTGCCCTTGCCTGGAATATTTGTATGTATATGTATGTGATAAGTGGATGTGCCATATTTTTCACATATTCCTCCCATTTTGTCATCCTGGAGAACATGTTAAATGCTGCTTATAATAACCATGGCTCTCAATCTTCAATCCCCAAAAATGCAGATAGACCTTAAAATACCTCAATCTAGCAAGTTCTTGATCCAGTATTGTTTTTTTCCACCCTTCTCAACCTGTGGATTATCAGGTCTGACTTTGATCCAACTCCAGCCCCATTAGAACCTTCAGTTCTAGAGCTCTTCCTCCTCTAACCATAACACCCTGCTGTAGCTGACTCTGTTCTGTTCTTGTTTTCTGCATCGCCAACATATTGTGATCTGGGGTTTCTGTGGATAATTGAACATTTTTGTATTTTATATGCCTTTTCTTCTAGCCTTCTTTACCCCTTTTTCACAGTAGTTCAGCTTTTAGTTTCTCTATTGACAAAGAAAGTAAAGTATTAGTTCTGGTAAGAGAATTTTCTGTTCTTCCAGTTTAGTGTACAGAATTCTTAACTACTAAGTTTATCCTTTGTTGCATAGACATTTTGAGAGAATACTCTCCCACACTTCCATCAAAATCTGTCTCTTATTTCTAATCTGTCTCAAGTATAAAAATACTTTGAAAAGTGTGTATGATTTGTGATATTGTATCTATGGCTACTGCTCCTGCTACAGTTTTGAGGAGATATACCGTGATATGTAACCAAAATTTTGCTGATTTAAGTAAAGTCGCATATTTTAAAGTCTACTTTAGATGAGGAGATTTTGTTTGTCCCTTGTCCTACTCAGTTCCTCAAACAATTTGGCAAAATTAATTCAGAGAAAAGTCTCCATTACAAATATCTCAACTCTTCTTATCCTCCCTTTAAAAGGCAAAATTATCAACCCCATGCCATCTCCTGGCAAACGGAAAACAAAAAAGAGATGGCAGGAGGGGAATAGCATAAAGCAAGGATCCTTTCAGAAAAAGGGATAGTCCAATTCTTCAGAATAACCACGCCATTTGTCTTTTGGAGGAGAAAGACACTCTACCCCACCTCTCTAAATATGTCCAACCAACTGGCTGTCAATGTTATCCTTTGGCAACAGATTGATTCAGACTCTTGGGTGATGAAAGTGGTTCAGGAGGGTTTCAGCTGGCACTGAATACACATTTCCCCTTTCAGGGGAATACCCCCACCCCACCCTCTGAAGCAAATAGAGTTTTTTCCTTGGACTCTTCAGCAATTCATGACCCCCTGATTCATATAGTCAGTGCCATTAGATCAAAGGGGGGGGGGGCACCAGTGGAAGAGCTTTCATGTAAACCAGTTCTAGATCTTATCTTTCTCAAACTGTTTGTGAAAGTGCCAAAATTCAAAACGCTGACCGTTCAGAGTCTGTTACGTGTCATCCCTCTTCTGAGTTTTATGGTAGCATTAGATCTAAAGGATGCATATAATCACATCTTTATAGCCACAGACTTCAGGAAATTTCTCTGTGTCTGGGTCATATTGTTAGTTTTCTGTATTACCCTTTAGATTATCTGCAGCTCCAAGTGTGTATACAAAGTGTCTAGATCCAGTGATGGCTCACTGCAGACTGCAAGGCATTCACATACTTCCTTATTTAGAAGACTTATCTTTGCAGAATCTTTTCCCAGATGTCAGGAGTAGTTAACATGGGTTTCTTCTCTCCTTACCAGTCTGGGGTTCTAGATAAATGTTCAGGAATCCTCCTTGTGTCTGTCACACAGGATTGTATTTATGGGCTGCCTTTTAAATGATTCTCAGCAAAAGGCTTTTCTTATCCAGGAAAAGGTGGATGTATTATCTGGAAACTTTACTGAATTTCTCCACTCAGTCTCAAACTTCGACAAGAGAATATATCTGGATTTTAGGGTTCATGGCTTCTACGGTTCTCATGATTCCTCTTGTCAGTTTACACATGAGATACATTCAGTGTCTTTTAAAAACACATGGACCCAGCATTCTTATACTCTTGAATTTCAGTTTCCAATTTGGGTCTTTGTCAAAAATGAACTGCACACTGGTAGATACTGGTGGATACAGCAAGTGGCTGAAAATCTATGTCTCCCCTTTCGTCCTCCTGTTCCAAGTCAGTCTGTAGCTACAGATGCTTCGGATTTTGCTTGGAGAGTAGTTTCTGTGAGGTTAAATGTGCAGGGCCTATGGAGCCCCTTATATAGCCCAAAGCACATAAATGTCAGATCTTGGTTGGGATACATGTCATGTTTATCAGTTGCCTCCAGGACTTGTATAGTTGATTACAGACAACACCACAGTGATGTGGTACATAAAAAAAGTTAGAACCAGGTCTTACTGTCTGTGCAATCTGGTTGTAATGGCTTGGGAGGTAGCACTTCGGCATGGTTTAACCCTCCAGGCATCTTGCATTCCATCAGAGCAAAATGTAGTGGCAGATAAGCTGAACAGGACCACGACAGATAGACACAAATGGAAAGTGAATCAGTGGGTCTCCCAGTAATTGATCCACTAGTGGGGAATACCTCAAAAACATCTGTTTGCATCCTTTCAGAACCGTCAACTAAACAAATTCTATACCAGAACTACTTGCAAGCAGGCCTGGAAAACAGATGCATTCTCACTCTCATGTTCAGGGATGTACCGTCACACATTTCCACACTTTTTACTGATTTCCTGGGTAATTCTGAAGATTCAGGAGGACTTGTCAAAAATCATTGTAGTGACTCCCTTTTTCCACAGGCAAATCTTTGTATGGAATTGGCCAAGGGCAGTTAGGCTTCCTCACAGACTGAATCTACTCGCATAAAACAAAGGGGAGTTTGATACACCTCAGTCTCAAACAACTAACTGCCTGGATTTTTCAATTTTAATGCCTTCCTGGCACCTCTTTCAAGAGGATGTACAGGAGGTACTAAAGGAGATAAGAAAGCCTGCTAATAGAAAATCTTAAATTAGCCAGAGGAAACTATGTTCTGGTTTGTGCTTAGCCAATAACTCCCCCATCAGAGACTGTAGGTTCATAGGTAAATACTAAGCTAGCTGCGGACCATTTTAAGCCGAGCCAGTTTCTTGAATTTTTGCTTGAATTAACCTATCCCATTTGGTAGTCCATTGGCCTTGTGTATCCCATGGTCGATAATTATATATTACCCCTAATAAGAATAACTGGGATCATACCATGGATAATTTGAAGAGACCTGTGCATGGGCTAAAGGATTTAGAAGCTGCGTCTGTCTATAGTTAGTTCAGGGGGCAGCCCTGGGATAAATTGTCTGTTTCCTGTCTGTTGATCCAGGTTGCTGTTGAATATAATTTGACAGGGCTGAACTTTGTTTTCTGTGGATGGGTTGTCTGTTCCACATCAGCGGTATCCTCCGTGAGATATACCTGTCCCTCCAAACCATTCTGTTGATGTTGCAGAAGAGGTTTAAATCCCTAGCCCTAATATTTATGATGCCAATTAACATGTTGGTGTACAGTAACTCCATCTGTAATTGGTCAGAGGATGCCTTGTATGCCTGGCACAAGTCACCTGTTAGCTTTCAGTAGGATACTAAGTACAGTGACAGGGCTTTGAGTCAGTCAATGTAGGACATGGTGTTTAGGCCATTTTTCCTTTTAGTAAGGTATCTCTGTGGGCATTCCACTTGTTGCATATGTCTGGACAGATGCTTCCAAAGGGTGCATTATGTTCAGTGGTTGGCCTAATGAGGGCTGAGCAAAGCAATGACATTCCTAGGTCTAGACACAATCCCTTTGTTTATAAGCTGTGCAGTATAGAAGGACGTTCTTACAACAGTGCACACATTCACTGTCCAAGTTCTCAAATCCCAAACAACTTGGTCAACTCGTAGAGAAGAATTGTCAATGAGGTAGTTCACTGGGTTAGATGACTCCCTAAAAGTATAGAATAATGCCTTTTTTGGCATTTAATTTCAGAACATGATTATGACACTAGTTATTATTTGAGACAAACCTTCCTGCAGGATGGCAAAGTCATTTGGGGATTCAGTGAATGCTCCTAGCTTACAGTCATCTGCAAACTTAATAAGCATGAATCCTTTGGTATTGGTTTTACTTTAGAAAACTAGATGCCAAACAGAAGAGGTCCCAACACAGAACCTGGGGACTTCACTGGTGACTGATCTGTTTATGAAGATAAAGTACCTATTTTGGTTATCTGCTTCCTATCTGTAATCCTGATGGCAATCCGGTAGTTGACATAGGGGTTTATTCCCAGTTTATTTAGCTTTTCTACTGTGTCTAAGGTAGGAATTGTATCAGAAGCTTTGGTCAGATCAAGGCATGTGGTATGTACCATTTTGCCTTCATCAATTGCTTTGGTGACCTTATCAAAAAAAATCCACCACATTGAGTAAGTATGACATGCCCTTGACGAATCTGGACTGAGAGAAGTCCAGTATTTGGAGGTTCCCTATGTTGTGACTGATTAATTCCATGATAACTCTTTCCATGGCTTTGGCTTTGCAAACAAGGCTGGTCAGAATTATAGGTCTGTAATTACTTGAGTCTGTGGAAGGTTCTCCCTTATGCAAGGGAATGACCTGTGCGGATGCTGAGATTGGACAGTGTTTTTAGGGAAATGGTGACAGTTTTATAATTGTGATCATTATATAATGTCTTTTTTTTGCACTTTGTACAGTTGTCTTTCATTACTCTGTATGTTTTTCCAACACCTAACAAGTTTAATCATTAATTATAAACTGTATTTTTGTAATGGAACATCTCTCCAAGGACCTGTTAATAAAGGGGTATTTTTTATGCCCATTCAGACTATCGGGTAAACAAGTATAGACCACAGGGAAAACTGGTACTTGTGAGCAACAAAGTCGCTGGCTGAAAATTCTAAAAAAGCAGTAAAAAGGAACCATGGACTATAGACAAGCTTAGTTGAGATTGGACTATAGACAAGCTTAGTTGAGACTTCAGAGTAGTCAAGCAACTATAACTTGTTTAGAAATCAATACTACTTTATTGAAACACAAATAGATGAGCTCCATCCAGTTTGGGATTTAGATCTGACAAACCTTGCTTAAGGGTGTAAGTGCTCATCTATGTGTTTTTCAGTAAAGTAGTTTTGATTTCTAAACAAGTTGTAATTGCTTGATTACTCTGAAGTCTCAACTGAGCTTGTCTACAGTACATGGCTCTTTTTTACTGCTTTTTTAAGATTCTCAGTCATCATCTTTCTTGCTGACAAGTACAAGTTTTCCCTGTGTTCTGTTGTTTTTCCAAATGGGAGGGGGACTTCTTACCCTCCTAAGGCTGGAAAACTAATGATATCCCACAACAACCAACAGTACTCGCATTGCAGGGAAGGTCAAGTCTCACTCTTGTTTTAAGTTAGGTTGTTTCTGTTTGTGCTTTGCTTTCTGTATTTTCTACAGTGCTAGTTAAGAGTATAGTCATTGGTAAATAGGCTGCTTGTCCCATGCTTTGAGAAGACCTTTGATTTAACTTATAAGCACTCAAACTATTGACGTGCTAATTAATGAAATTAGTAGTTTTAAGTTAAAGCATGCAGATTGAAGTACATCACTTGCGCACATGCCAGCACTGAAGGCATGGTGGATACAAACTGCTTACATAACGGGTTCTGTCAGACAATGCTTGCAGGTATAGACATGCTGATTGTACTAAGCTGTGATAGGTATGGCTAGATACCTTTTAGGATTGTAATGATAAATATATTGGTGCCTGATGTTTTGTAAGACCAACGAGCATGTGAATGAGAAGCTGTTGTCTCTTTAACCTAGGGGCATGCATGCTATCTTGTGTGTGTGTGTGTGTGTGTGTGTGTGTGTGTGTGTGTGTGTGTGTGTGTGTGTGTGTGTGTGTCTGTCTGTGTGTGTCTGTGTTTTAACCCCACCATACGTGGTTCATTGGGACTCCACTTTACCCATTTGGCCCATTCCTTCTGTTGGGGATGACAGCTAGACATCTCCAGACTAGACAAGAGTACTACAGGCCATTTATTACTGTTCAGGTTGCCTCATCAGCTCGTTCATTCCCCCCTATGATGAAAGTTGGGTGGTGTGGATCAGGCCAACTTCATGTGCAGTAAGGCTGCATACTCTCCCCTCTCTCCACATCTGTGTGCCTCCATGCTTCCTGGGATGAATATATGTGTACACTGGAAGCACATGCTCAGAGATCTGTACTCCACAGATGTAATGTTTGGTGCTCCCAGTAGGTGTAACCCAAATAGCAATCCATAGCCCTCTCCTTCCCCCCCATAATGGGTGAGCAGCTGTGGCTGCTCCTTCCAGTCTTTTACAGGCACCTATGCAGCTAGTGTCATTTGTGTTGCAGTCAGGGCTTTATCCCTGTACATCACAAAGCTGTTTTTTGTTAGGAAATTTTCTGTGTGCTCTTAAAGTATGCACACACAGACACACACACACACACACATATATATATATATATATATATATATATATATATACATACATACATACATACACACACACATATTGTACACAGGTTGCAAAAACAGGAAATATTGGTGCTTACATTATTTATTTATTTATTTATTGACGTTTGTTAACCGGGTTAGTCCAACTAGGCTTGTGGCCCATTTCAGTGGAGACCCAAGCAGAAAAGCTCCAACAATATATTACTATTACAGAGTAACATATTAATACAAAAAATAATGTGGTGATAAACAATTATACAGAGCAAAAGTTTTAACATTTGTTCGGTACATACAAACAAGTTTAAGTTCCAAGTATGGAGAAGGATCCAGAAAAGACAATAAGAAACATACTTTTTCAGTGAGATAATGCATTGGGTGGAACAGTAAAACAAAGTGAATATATAATTCTGCAGTTAGTGTGGAATTATGTAAATACCTTATGAGAAGTGAAAGGGGGGACTAAGTGGGGTCCTTAATAAGGGAGAGTGTGTAAATACTTTATGAGAAGTGAAGAAGGGACTAATTGGGGCTCTTAATAAGGGAAAGTGTGGGGGGGAGACTAAGTGGGGTCATTACAAGGGCAGGTCCTGGAATTGAGAAAATATGTTTTTAGTTTAGTTTTAAAGTGGGAGGTGTGTGAAATTATACACAAGTCTGTTCCAGTCATGGGCGACAGAGTGTTTATAAAGTAGTTTGCCTATCGACTTTTTTGGGTGGTAAATTTCAAGTAGTTGTTGATTAGAAGTACAGAGGGTTCGGGATGGAGTGTAGATAGAGACTAAGCAAGAGAGAGGTGGACAGGAGGAGGGTTTATAAAGGATAGAGTGAAGCATGTGAAATTGATAAAGTAGCAATAGTTGGGGAAGTTCAAGCCACTGGAGAGAGTTTAAAGGCAGTGCAGTGGTGTGATTTGTATGGGGAGTTAGTAATGAATCTGGCTATTTTATGGTAAGTTTGTTGAAGTTTATTAAGAGTGGTGGCCTGAATATTGATAAGGACTGGGGCGGCATTTAGGAGGGTAGGGAGGAGGAGGGCCTGTCCAAGAGTAAGTCTAGAACCAGGAGTTAAGAATATTCTGTTCCAATAAAGCAGGCCTAATTTCTGGTGTGTTCTTTTTATAAATTGGTGTATGTATAGGTTGAAGCAGTTGTGTGGTAAAAATTAAGAATACATTAGAATGATGATCAGTGAAATGCCAAAGCTTAATCCACCAAATACACTTGAGAAGCATTGCTTTCCCAAAGGAAGGCTCCTCTTAACAACTACTTACCAGTGCAGTCAACTCTGAGATCACCACAACTTGGAGAAAAATTGTTCCTCCTGAGTTGGTGATACCACAGATTTTCTGTTTTTATTGAGTACTTTCATAAGAAATGGTTCCGATATAAAAGATTAGAGAATATTTGTGAGAATAAGTGAGAAGCAAAGATTTTGATGAGACTGAGCGCTGGTGAGCTGAGCATTTCAGGACTGAGTAGTAAAAGACAGTTAATGTTCACTGATGGCAGGTAGCTTCCTAAGTGTGCTTTCTTTACATTGTGTCTCTTCATGTAGGTATCTAGCATATGTTTGGCCCTTTCCAAACATTTTGTCTTAACATTTGGGATTGACAGTAGTGGAAAGACAGCGAGGGGGTAATGGGAGTAGGATTGAGATATGAGTGAGTAAGTAAAATGTGTACTTTTATTTGTAGCCAGTAATTGTGTACTAATAGGAATGGATACGAAAATCGAGTTGACTGCAGAGTAGTTATAATACTGCATTAGCGCAAATAATCAACTGTAGCCAAGATCATTCATATTATGTGCTACTCAGTCTTAATCGGTTTAAGTAGATTCCCCAACAAAACTAGGTAACATTATTTGCATAATGTTTTTATAGTTTCATAGGTGTTTAGGTTGTTGATCTGTGATCATAAGAATCGTAGCCTTACATTCCCATAGTAGTTTTCAGCCCTTTTTTTTTTGCATACATGTAACCCAAAGATGGACTGAAAAGGATATGTTGGGACATTGACACGTTTCCCCTATCCATGAGGGACAGGGTGACTTTACATACCTATCCATTCGTCCAAATTACATATGAATACAGCAAGAAAAATACATTGCTTTATGTGAAGTGGAAGGTGGTTTTAACGAACTATTATTCTTTGTGAAACAAACCTGTCCCTCTAATATGCTGTATTTATTTTGCAAAAGTGATTGAGAGCCCTTGAATGGGTGTTTATGATACCAGTGGACTAGTGAATGTGTAACAAGTCTGACACAATAGGGTCTTTAAGCAGGGCAGATGGTCATCTCTCAGTAGCCTTTGTGATACTAAGGACAGGGGCAGAGCGTTGATATGGTCTGCATAGTTTTTATGATTCAGGCCCTTGACTTTTTTATCAAGAAGGTATTATGGTCATTCGAGTTGTCACAAGTGTTTGGACAGGTACATACTAAAAGGGGCATTATACTCTATAATCGACATAATGAGAGCAGAGTACAGTGGAACATTTACTTCTCTAAATCTGTTTTAGTACTGTATTCTTGAATTTGTGCATTCCATGGTTAGGTCATGTTTAAAAAAAAAAAGATCTTTGTTAACCATGTTAACTGGGACAAAAAGAAAAAACGAATTAATGGAGTTGGTAGCATGACTGCAGTACTGAATATAACATTTCAGAGAAGAGCTGTTAATGCACTGATAGGCATAAACATTTGCTAAAGGATTAAGGTTGGAAGTAAACTTAAGATATTTTCCTGAAAAGGTAGTGAATGCTTAAAAATGGATTAACTAACTTCTGAGGTGAAGAATATCCTTGCCTGTGACTTTACATACTGGTCTGAAAAAAATGTTTGTTTTTCTGTTTTTGGAAAATTTTAGGATTATATATTGTACCTTTAAATAAATACATCTTGTTGATTTGCACTTTCTGTTTTGTTTTAGGTGTTCAAGAATGCTTATATTCCAAGAACTCTTAATGAAGTTAAGAATTATGAAAGAGATGTTGACATCATGATGAAACTAAAGGAAGAGGACATGGCTTTAAATATGCAGCATGATAATGTATGTAAAAATAATTGTTCAAAGGGTGTTTTATTTGTAAGAACATGTACTTACTGATACTTTAGGATCATCCATTCATCTGCTAAGTCTCTCTGATATTCATTTATTATTCCGTTACCCACATAATGAAACTGATTCTCAATAGGGCAGCAGTTTTTTTACAACATTTCTACATATGCAGATGCGTTTGCACCTGCAGTCAATTTTTCGGATCACCAGTTCACCTGTTGCGTGTCTTCAGAATGTGGGCGGAAGCTGAAGCAGTCAACCAAACCGGTGTGAACACATAAAGGGCATGCAGACTCCACAAAGAAGGCACCTGATCTGTGAACTAAACTGGAAACCTTAGCAGAACCTTGCTCTTTTATTTAATTATAAATGAACTGTTTAGGTGCACTAACTAAATGATTCCCTGTGCAATTAAAAAAAAAAGCCCAAACCAGCCAGTCAGCATTACAGTCCTGTTTCTAGGTTTAATGTAATGTGTTAGGCGTGCTTGCTGCTCTAGTGTCTGGATTTCAGGGAAGTCTAGGCCTGGAGAGCAAGTCTGAAAACAACTTCCTGTATAGAATCATATCCATAAAACTGCACTTTCCTAGCATACTTCTGAGAAAAGTATGGTAGGATACTCTGCTTTAACTCTAGAATGCATTCAGATGGTGATTTAGAAGATGCACATAACTTTATCTTCAAGAGCTTTGCTGTTGGTGAAATTCAGAATAGACTCTACCTGTCAGTATGGCAGTAGTGTATTTTGCCATTCTTGAATATAGGTGGGTCCACCAGTTTCCGACATCAAATACATTGAATAACAACAGTATGTATTTTCTAAAAAAGTGAGGTTTGAGGTAGTGATACCCATTCTTGTAACAGAATAACCAGCATTTGACTGCACTCGAAAGATAAAGTTCTTGAGTCCAGACTAATTAACATGCGACTTTCATCCCCCCCAAAAATGCTTCTAATGTTTGACAGTATGCACAAATATGGAGCAGATCCTGAATTGTCTCCAGCATTGGTCACATGCCCTTAAAAATCTGTTGGCTGTCTTGCTGGGGGTGAGAAAAGAGTAGTATAGCATCTGCCATGCAGATATCCTCAAAACAGTAGATGAGGTATCACAGGGGGGAATAAGTAACAAGAAACAACAGAGGAGGTGTCACAAGGGGAGTGAGGATAGTTAACAAGAGGTCCTCCTGGCTCAGAAGGTTCCTTGTCTGACATTGTGTAGATTTTCTCTGTAACTGAGGCAGAGAAGTAGAATTAAAATATCCCTGTTCCAAATATAAGTTATTGAAATAAAAATCCATTAAGGAAGGAGCTACTGGGAATATTAACTCAAAAATCAACGTTTGGGATAGGCAGTAATACTGTATTCTGAGTGACAATACAAATATTCTTGACAAACATCCCTAGTAATGGAGAATGTAATTTTAAAGAGCGACCTTTTCTCCTCCAACACATAAAAATCCTGGTCTGCCTAGAAAAATCATCTTACTATTGAAGATAAACTGAATGGCACACAGTCAACTTAAAACTATCCACTTACACAAATATGACCCCTCCAGCAGTAGCTAGGGACCAGTCCTAGGACATGAAAAAGTACAATAGATTGATTTTATGAATTCTACATTTACCTTTATGTAATTTCTGAATGTTGGTAGGGTTTGTTTTATCATAGACTTCATTTGTATAAAATATTAATCCTGTTCTGGGGAGGCACCGCAAACTGTGTTAGAGTAACAGGACCATCAAAGCCTCAGCTGTCTGTACCAGCTCCAAACCTCTATGACCTCAGTGTCAATCATCTTCCAGCTGGCCTTGCAATCTGTAGCTTCCATAGATAAAATATGTGCAGTTGTGCAAACACTGGGAAAGTAGATATATCTATGTGTAATTCTTTAAAAATATTGCCCCATACCATTAGCTTAAGTCTAATTGTAGGCTCTTGAGAAGCTTCAGCATGGTTCTGCACTATTTGACTAGTAAACCACTGTATGGTTAGATCATCAGAGCTTCGAGAAGGTACATAATGTTTGAAAATACAACGACCTTAAAGATCTTAAGTTTATGATCCGTTGAATGACATCTTTGGGAGGGTCTACTTCACTTGACTGAAAACTCAAAAAAACTGAATTTCATTTGACTGAGAGCACAATACCTAATTTTCAAAATATTGAAAACTCATTTGACAGAGTCTCATTATATTGAAAGCTAGCAATGCTGAATGTCAAAATATCCAGTAAGGCACCTGCCGCTGTGGTACAAGACCTGTAGACGTGCAGTTAGGCACCTGTTGCAGTGGTACAAGACTTGCAGACATGCAGTAAGGCACCTGCTGCAGTGGTAGACAATGCAGTAAGTCACCTGCTGCAGTAGTAGACATGCAGTAAGGCATCTGCTGCAGTGGTAGACATTCAGTAAGGCACCTGCTGCAGTGGTAGTCATGCAGTTAGGCACCTGCTGCAGTGGTAGACTTGCAGTTAAATACCTGCTGCAGTGTTACAAGACCTGCAGACAGTGCAGTAAGGCACCTACTGCGGTGGTGCAAGACCTATAGACATGCAGTAAGGCACCTGCTGCAATGGTAGATGTTCAGTAAGGCACCTGTTGCAGTGGCAGATGTGCAGTAAGGCACCTACTGCAGTGGTAGACATGCAGTAAGGCACCTGCTGCAGTGGTAGACGTGCAGTAAGGCACCTGCTGCAGTGGTAGACATGTAGTAAGGTACCTGCTGCAGTGGTAGACTTGCAGTAAGGCACCTGCTGCAGTGGTAGACGTGCAGTAGTAAAGCACCTGCTGCAATGATACAAGACCTGCAGACAAGCAGTAAGGCACCTGCTGCAGTGGTACAAGACCTGTAGACAAGCAGTAAGGCACCTGCTGCAGTGGTACAAGACCTGTAGACAAGCAGTAAGACACCTCTTGCAGTGGTACAGGACCTGTCGACATGCAGTTAGGCACCTGTTGCAGTGGTACAAGACCTGTAGATGTGCAGTTAGGCACCTGCTGCAGTGGTAGACATGCAGTTAGGCACTTGCTGCAATGATACAAGACCTGCAGACAAGCAGTAATGCACCTGCTGCAGTGGTACAAGACCTGTAGACAAGCAGTAATGCACCACTGTCTTACTCATTTTCATTATTGTTGTTAGACATGAAAATTAAAATGTTTCCCTCTACAGAAGCGTGTGGGACTAAGGCAGCCCAAAATATATTTGGATTCCTTCTACAATCATCATAATTGCTCACTCTCAGGAATGTGTAGTCTGTCAAAAGTACTGCCAGGGCACATGCATTAAAGAAATTATACATAGCTGTTTCACTTCAGTAGGCAGCTGAACTTCCAGTGTCAGAATGTAGAGCAGTAACACTCAGTTCAGTCCAGAAAGAGTTGATGCATTGCACAAGTAAATGCACATGCAGCCAACTTGTGTAAAAAGTGGATACAGCATGTAGAAATAAAAGGAAAAAACTTAACTCTTCATTTTCATGAATAGAAGTAACAAAACATTTTTTTGTAAAGCAGTGCAGGTCCACGATTCTCCTAACCTGGATAAAATCAGACCTGTCTTGGACCTTCAACATTGTTATGCTTTAGTATCATGCTAGAACACAAGCAGCATATTCAAAGAATAGTGGTTGGAAGTTAAACAAGCAGTAATGCACTTTCTGCTGCCACAGTTTTGTGTGTGTGTGTGTGTGTGTCTGTGTGTGTGTGTCTGTGTGTCTGTGTGTGTGTGTGTGTTTCAGTGGCATGTGAATTGCAGATTTTACAGCTACGAGAGTATCATAGATGCACTTGCTTCTGGCTGCTGTATTTGAGGCAGTTCTAAGTTTTCAAAAGCCATGAAACACATCATACACTTACACAGTTTTTCCTTGTTTTTTAATCTCGTTTTGTAGTAAATTGGAGCAACTAAATTTCTGTGGACTACTGCATTAACAGTAACCAGTACAGTTTTCAATGGTGCAAATAATTGGTGCTCCTACACATTTTTTTTTTCTTTTTGTCTTTTTTCTCTAACTGTATTACAGGAACATATGGCACTTCTTGTACTGTAGAGAATTATGTTTGTTTTTCTCTGGTCATGGACAAGAAGTCATATATTCTTAAAATAGATGTCAGGATTCACCTTTCAAGCTTCATTTACTCCTGCCATAAGGTGAATTTGTTGACATCCATTTCCCAAACACACACAGCTTTGTTATAGCCAGCCTGGTGGTGTAAAAGGATGAAACCCTGACCATGGTGCAAGAATTGGTGTAGTTATTCGAGTGCCTGACTGTGCTGGCAAGGAGGATAAGCCTGCATGTCGTGGGGAAAGGGCATGTTTTGCATCTCTGGAGGAAGCAAAAGCATAAAGAGTTGATACTGGTTTGGAGGGGGTGAAAGGACAGAGGAAATATAACTGCCTTATGGTTCCAGGGAAGGGCATGTGTTCAGGCTACCCCCTGTGGCCCACCCAGCCTGATGTTGATGTCAGCGCATGGGGTATGGACCTATGGCTAGACAAAATACATCGCAGGCTACAGTACGATGGCTCATTATCTAGCCTGTCCCACTCCCCAATGCTGGCAGGTACACAGTTCTTTGAGTCTGCACATGGAGAGATCTCTGTGTGCAGGGTAGCAGGTTGTGTAGTGGTAAGCCAAACCCTGTTGTGCCTTGTATCATCTGGATGTACCATTTTCAAGAAGTAGCTTCTGCCTCTATGTTGATGTAACCCTGTATTTCCCTGCCCAAATTTTCTTTGTCTCTAATACTCTAGATTATTCACCATAGAACGAGTAAGCATCACAGTGCACACCTCTCCTTATCAGTCCTTACCCTCACAGAGAGATAAGCAGGTATAACACCATCATCCCTGTCTGTTTGTCTGTTCCTTACCAGGTCATCAGCACCCGAACTGCTAACTGAACAATGGTTTCAGGACCATAGTTGGGGCTTTATCCCTCTGCACCAGTGGAGCTGGGTAGAGAGAAGTGTGATGCTCATCGTGTTACACTGCTGCAGTCATTTCACTTGGGTTATCCTACCGTCAGGCGGTCCCGTAGTCGGCCAGATTTCCAAAGTCTTGGTCTGGTGTCGGTTGCTGTTGCTTCTTCCCTGACGTCAGTGCACCAGGGGTATATAAGATGCATCCGATGCCATTTTCTTCAGTCTTTCTTGCCGCATGGTGCCCGAAGCAAAAGTAGTTCGCAAGTGCCGGTCGGCTGACTCCTGAGATTTTCGAAGTCGAATTTCAGATTCGAAGTCTTCAGTATAGCTAAATACCCCATTGGGGAAACTTTTTCTCGTCTCAGACCGATGTCAGAAAAAGTTAATAATTGTATTTAATGTGGGAAGCAAATACCTCATAAGGACTTCCACTCTTACTGTATTCCATGCCTAGGCCCTGATCACGACGTCACTAGTTGTCGGTTTTGTGCTAGATTTAACAAACGCACTATAAAACGATGTTTTGATTTTGCTTTGCACTACTTTGGCCGAAGGTTCAATTATACAATGCCTTCGGAACAGACGACCGCAATTCTTATAAAACACAAAGACAAGGATAAAGACAGGCATCCGAGGTCCAAAACCATCGACGAAGCCTCTTCTAGGCCAGCCGCCGGTTCGCCGGTTCTCAGTGAGGCACTTTCGCAGCCCCTGACACCCGCTACCTCAGAGCCACAGGCCGCCTCCGACTCCCACGTGGAGATAACTAGGCCTCTGGAAATTCAAGGTATTGGGCCTACGGAAACTAATCCCTCAGATGGGTCCGGAGCCACTGAGCAGGCATCGGCTTCTGAGGGTGTTTTCAGACCTTCACAACTTACCATTAAAGCAACAGCCAAGACAAAAACACCATTAAAGACAAAGAAGCAAGTACAGCATTCAACTGGGACAGTCCTCCATGCCTAAGAAACAGATGCTTAAAATGGCCAAAGACCTCATTACTCTAATCAGGGGTTCTCATCCCCCTCCTGAGAAAAGCCCTAGGCAGGATACAGACTATGATTCCACTGATCAAGTTTCCATTTCCTCTGATTCCTCTTCAGACCAGAGATACTCTCTACCCCCCATGAGGACTCTGATGCTGAAGAATCTATCCCTTCAGCCTCTCCTCCTGAGGATTACTCTTTTGGGGAAACTTTACATACCATGAGGGAGCATTTCCATTGGGAAAGTCAGGATTATTCAGAATCCAAGAAAAGGCTCAGGGACTTCCTTTTATTGCCTCAGCACAGGCCCCTGGCTATTCCGCCTGTGTTAGATATTGTGGATGTGTTCTTTGAATCCAGCTTATCTCCTGATTCTTTGCCCCCTGCATCAGCCAAGCCAGATGGGTATTATAGAGTCCCTGACTCTCACAAGTTTCTTTATAAAAACCCTTCTGCTGACCCAGAAACCATTTCCCAGGGTCCCAAAGAGGTTAAGGCTTCCATTGCAAAAAACCCAGTCCCCTCGGACAGAGATTCTAGAGCATTGGATAGATGGGGAAGAAAGGTTACACTTCTGCAACTTTAGCAGTAAGGGCTTTAAATTGCCAGTTTCGCATGCTTAAGTACCAACAATATTTAATGGCTCAGTTAAAACAGAAAATGCTTGCAAGCTCAGAAGCTCCTGACTATAAAGAAATGCAGGATTTATTACATGCAGTTGAACAGGTGGGAAAACATACTCTGCAATGTGGTTTTGATTCTTTAGAGGCTTCTTGTAGAGTTGCTGTTACAGGTTCTGTGATTCGAAGACATGCTTGGTTAAAAGAACAGAGTTTACCTGATCGTGTTAAGGCAAAATTATTGGATGCGCCTTTACAGCATGATACCTTGTTTGGTGTTAAGGCAGAAGAGGTGTTAAAGAAAATGGAGGCTAAAGCTAAATCTATGCAAACAGTCAAAGATTTCTTACATGTACAGCCACCTCAATTTAGCAGAAATTGGCCTACAAAGTATTGGTCCTTTCCAGTGTCAGACAGGCCACAGAGAGGCAGATACAGACGCCCAAGAGGCAGATCTCAACCCCAAGGCTCTAACAGACAATGACAGTAAGGTACCTCAACCCCAAAAGGAGGTGAGGGCAAGTCTCAACCTAACAGGAAACAAGTCCCAATGACTTCCCCCTTCGTATGCCAAACACTACCCTTTTGGCAGCCCCCATGGGGGGAAAACTAGCACTTTTTTCACAAAATTGGCAAACAATCACCCAAGACAAATGGGTTCTGAATATTGTGTCTCAAGGTTACAGGTTCCACTTTCACACTTTACCAAGGCTAATAGGAATGCCAAACCTGCCACAAAATCAATAGGCAGAGGCTCAAAAACAAATTTCAGCCCTCGTGGACATGAGAGCTATGCAAAAGGTACCACAGCAGGAACAAGGACAAGGATTTTACTCAAGACTCTTCCTGGTCCCCAGAAAGGACAAAGCCTGGGGACCCATACTAGAACTTTCAACTCTAAATACTTACCTGAATGTTCCGAAATTCAAAATTTTTACACTACAGCAGCTTCTTCCCATGCTGGGCAAGAAGGCCTGGCTTGTTACTTTGGACCTCAAAGAGGCATACCTGCATGTCCCTATCAGACAAGACTGCAGAAGATACCTCAGATTCAAAGCTGGTACAATGCACTACCAATTCTCTGCACTGCCCTTTGGCTTATCTACTGCGCCCAGGGTCTTTACAAAGTGCCTGGCACCAGTAGTTGCATTTTGCAGACAAAAAGGATTTCAGATATATCCATACCTGGACGACTGCCTCATTCAAGCAGAGAGAAAGGACATTCTTTTAAAGCATCTGGCATTTGTAAAAAGGTTGCTAATTTCTCTAGGGTACACAGTAAACGAAAAGAAGTCAAAACTAGTGCCCTCACAACAGATAATATTCCTGGGTGCCAGCTTAAATACAACAGCCCAGATGGCTTATTTCACGCCAGACAAACAAGGAGAACTGACTCCATATTTTCAATTACTGGCAAAAAAGTCCCATCTCCCCACAAGAAAAGAATTCTGCAGGTCCTGGAATTCATGGCATCCTGCATACTACTAATACCATATGCCAGACTGCATATGAGGAAATTACAATGGTACCTAAAAAGTGTTTGGACTCAACACTCTCACAGTTTAGAAGCAGTAATACCAATAATTCTCTGCCTACAACAGGAATTTTGATGGTGGGCACAGGCATGTCACCTCAACAAGGGTCAGCCTTTCACTCTACCCACAGCCAGGCAGACTCTAACAGCAGATGCTTGGATTACACCTGGGGGAGCACACATAGCAGGAAAATGTATTCAGGGCAAGTGGACCACAGACCAAATACATCTTCACATCAATCAAAAAGAGATGTTGGCTGTTCAAAATGCCCTAACAGCTTTCAAGGACCTTCTGCATCCAGGGCAATTATTATTAAAGGCAGACAACACCACAGTAATGTGGCACATAAACAAGCAAGGGGGCACTCATTCTTATCCCTATGCAGGCAAGCCATGACCTTGTGGAACACAGCTCTAACTTATCAAGTTCATCTGCAAGCACAATTCCTGCCAGGAAAGAAAAATACTCTGGCAGACGATCTAAGCAGAAATATCATGGACCCTCACGAATGGAAATTGAATCCACAAATCTTCAGCATGGTAATGCAAAAATGGGATGCCCAGACATAGATCTTTTGCCTCCCACTGAATTGCCAACTACAAAAATTCTGCAAAAGGACTTACCACACACAAGCATGGAAAGTGGATGCTCTTTCATTCAGCTGGAAAAGCCTAAACGTTTATGCCTTCCCACCACTGCTTCTCCTTTCAAAGGTACTCCTAAAAGCCAGACAAGAAAAAACACAGATGATCCTGATTGCTCCAGACTGGCCACGCCAGCACTGGTACCCAATCTTAAAGAACTTGGCTCAAGGCCCACCATGGATTTTGCCTCAAATTTCACACCTTCTGACTAAACAAAACAATCAGATCCTGCACGGACAGCTCAAAACCCTAAACCTGGCTGCATGGCAGATTCATTAGACAAACAGGCAACACCTCTCTCCAAAGCTGTTATGGATGTCATTTTGGAGGCCAGGAGGCCTAGCACCAGGAAACCCAGGAAAGGGATGTAGACTCACTGAAAGAAAAACTTTCAGAATTAGAAGAGCGATGTAAAGAACTCACACACACACATAGATTAGATAGAGATGCCTTGGAGAAGGCAAACATGGCACTTGTTAAAGTAGGGGAGGAAGCTGAGCACTGGAAATCTAATTCAGTGACTTTAGCTACTCGGATAATACAACAGCGTGAACAGCGAAATGGGAGAAAACAACGCCATCCACCCTCAAGGCCCTCGGGTTCGTGCTTTGCTGTGTAAGGCAGAGTTTGATCCTGAGAAGTGGGAAGGTGATTTCCCTCAACAGATGAGGGTGATAGTGATTTTGAAATAGTAAATCCTCCGTCAGTGGAGGCGCCCAGTTATTGAGAAAAAGGGACAGTGGACTGGAGGGCAGCACCACAACAATGGGTGGAGGTGCTTGAGGAGTTATACGCAAGCTGAATTATTGAATATAATCCAAATCTATAAGCAAAGGCCAGGGAAACTGTTTTGGCGTGGTTTCTTCGGGTTTGGGACACAGGGGAGAAGCGGTGTCTCTAAATGCTGAAGAGATGCACCAGTGTGCATGTCTGGTGTTTCACCCACGTCTAAAGCAAATAGTAAACAATATAGATCATGGTGATTCCCAGGTGAATACACTGGTGGTGTGGTTAGCCTCGGCTTTCCGCGCTACTTGGCCAGATGCTACAGCAGTAGCTGATGAACATAAGCCTTGGAAAACAATAGCAGAGGCCATACAGCAGTTAAGAGAAATGGCTATGTTGGCTGCCGTTTACTCAATGGAATTGAGAGGTGGTGTATTGGTGCTTCCGAGAGGGCCAGATGCACAAATTATGACTAGTAATATGAGGAGCAAATTAATCAAAAATGCACCACAGTGGTGGAAGGGGCAGCTGATGGCTGCCCTGGCAGGTGGTGTAGGTCAGCAGATATGGGATGTAATAGCCACTCTAAATCAAATGGCAGAATTAGTGGAAGAAAAAGAACAGAGAAGAGCTAGGAAGGCAAATGCGGAGAAATCAAAAGATAAATCTGGAGAAAAGGTTACGAGAAAGCAAATGTTTCTGGATCTGTTGAGGTGGGGGTTGGAGCTGCTGAGGGAAATAGATGGGATAGCTACTGAAGAATTATATAAAAGTGGAAGCAGAAACAAAAGAAAAAGGTTCAAGCTCTGAAAGTAAAAAGCAAACCCCTACAAAAAGTCCAACCAGGAGTACCACTGAAGGGAAGGTAGGATGGAATCAATTATATCCTGACATCCCTACTGATGAGGAGCAAGTACAGTGGCAAAGGGGAATTTAATGAGAGAGAGACTGGGAGGGAAGGAATGGAGAACCCCGTCGAAAAACAGAGACAAATTGACTAGTAGGCGGGTCCCCAGTAGCTAGGGTGCGGTAAGAGCAATTACACCTGGGGACCGACGCCCTTACATACCCCTTACCATTTTTTGGAAGGGAGGGCCGCAACATGTGATGGCTCTGGTAGACACAGGATCAAAAGTAACCATTTTTGCAGGCAACGTGGACAGTATGTAGAAACTGATGGTTATGGAGGGGCGAAGACACTAGGTACCAAAACCAAGATTAAGATAGCGTTTGGGGATGGTATTCCTATTTACATTGAAGCAGTGATAGCTCCAGTACCTGAACACATTTTAGGAATAGATGTGTTAAAGGGTAGAACTTTGGAAACCACTGTAGGGCCATTTAGGTTTGGAGTGCGGCATTGTTCAGTCAACGCAGTTAAGGCTGTAGTTCGAGGCAATGCTAAGTGGGAACCGCTTTGTATTCCCACGCCTAAAACAATAGTGAACATCAAACAATACCGTATCCCAGGTGGGCACGCTGAAATTACTGAGACGATCCAAGAACTGCTTCGGGTTGGCATACTTGAGCCAACAGTGAGTCCATTCAACAGTCCGGTGTGGCCAGTAAGGAAACCTGATGGATCATGGCGGATGACTGTAGATTATCGAGGTCTGAACAAGCGGCAGCTGTTCCAGACATTGTTACGATCGTGGAAAGATTGTCTTCCTCTGCTGGACCATATCATGCAGTTTTGGACTTGGCAAATGCCTTCTTCTCCATTCCGATAGCAGAAGAAAGCAGAGCCCAGTTTGCTTTTACCTGGGAGGGGAGGCAGTATACCTTCCAAGTGTTACCTCAAGGATATCTGCACAGCCCTACCCTGTGTCATGGACTAGTGGCTAGAGACCTAGCCAAGTTACAGCTAGACAAAGTGACTATTTTTCATTACATTGATGACATAATGATTACTGGAGAAAAATCTGAGGTGGAGACCATATTAAAGACTGTAGTGCAGCACCTTCAGAACAGAGGGTGGGCTATAAATGAGAATAAAACACAACAAGGGACATCAGTAAAATTCCTTGGTATGATTTGGAGCGGAGCGAAAAGGGAAATTCGGCAGCAGCACTGGAGAGCATCCAGAAAATTGCAGTCCCGAAACAGCAGGCACAGGCCTTTTGGGAGCAATGGGCTTTTGGAGAGCATTTGTACCTCATCTTGGACTGATTTTGACCCATTCACTATGTAACTAGGAAAAGTGTGACTTTCAATGGGGTCCCAAGCAACAAACGGCTTTTGAAGAAGCAAAAAAGGCTCTACAGCAGAGCGTGGGGCTGGGCCCAGTTGATCCACAACAACCTTTTGTCCTTGAAGTAACAGTTGCCAATAATATTATGTCTTGGGGCTGTGGCAGAAGGATGACACTGGGAAAGAGACCCTTGGGATTTTGGTCCAAATCCCTAACTGGAGCGCAGGTGAGATACAGCCCCCTTGAGCAGCATGTACTGGCGGTGTACACAGCATTGATTCATGTGGAAGGAATAACCAAACAGCAAACAGTGACAGTTAAAATAGACTACCCAATCCAGGGGTGGTTACGAGACAATACCTTAATGAAAACCTTGATAGCACAATCTTCGACCGTGCAAAAGTGGAAGTGGTATTTACAGGAAAGGGCCAACATCGTGCCTGGGGTGTCTCAGGTACAACAACAGTTGGCTGGACTGGTAATTCTGGATGATGCTGACGCGATAGAACAACAGCGATATGAGCTCCCACAGTCTCCAATAACTGAAGCATTACCATTTGATAATTTAGATGCAGAAAAACAAAAATTTGCAGGTTTACTGATGGTTCTGCCAAAATTGGATCAAATGGTAGGACCTGGACTGCAGTGGCTTATTGCCCACGAACAGAAACTGTGTTATTTGATGAAGGTACTGCTGGTTCAAATAATCAGGCAGAATTACGAGCTGTTGCCCTGGTCATCGATAGTTTATCACCGAGGAGGACGAAGCATACATCTATACTGACAGCTGGGCAGTTTATAAAGGACTGACGACCTGGTTACCTGCCTGGCAGCAACAGGATTGGAAGATCCATGGCAGACCTCTGTGGGAGGTTCAGAAGATTGGCAACGGATTTGGGAAAAAGCTCAACAATGCAAAATCAGCGTTGGACATGTAGATGCCCATGCATCACTTGTAACAAATGAAAGGAGGCATAACCAGCAGGTAGATAAGATGGCCGCAGTACGTGTTACTGAAGAGAAAGCCGACAGTGCCAGTATGGCAAGATGGGCCCATGATCGGAGTGGACATTTGGGAAGAGATGCGATAGAATGGGCCGAGGCATGGTATGCAGTTAAATAAGGAAATAACTACGGATGTTATAAAACAGTGTGAAATTTGTCAAAGAAATAAACAGAAGCAACTGCAAGCAGAAGTATGTGGACACATTCACAGAGGCAGCCGCCCAGCACAAATCTGGCAAATAGACTTTATTGGTCCTTTACCACTGGATCAAAACCAGCAATACTGCCTAACGATGGTGGACACTTATTCAGGATTACTAATGGTGTCCCCATGCAAAAAGGCAAACCAGCAAGCGGTGTTAAAAGGATTGAATAAATTATGTGTGACGTATGGGATTCCCGCTGAAATCCAAAGTGACCAAGGCAGCCACTTTACTGGAGCGGAGGTCCAAGAGTGGGCAAAGGAAAACGGAGTTCGATGGGTACTGCATATCCCATATCATCCCCAAGCTGCTGGTTTAATTGAAAGGTATAATGGGCTCCTTAAAGAACAAATTCGAAAGAATACGAATGATGGAACATTGCGAGGCTGGGCAAAGGTACTAGAATTAGCTGTGAGTCAGCTGAATAACAGACCCCGAAAGCATCAAGGAACTCCCTTGCAAATGCATATGAGTGACATTCGATCTAACTGCTGTGTTTTGAAAATAGAAAAGCTGAATCCGAATGCCATATACCCTCTTCTGACAAATACTGATCAAACTCGATTCTGGCTATGTGCATTGACTGAACAAAGGGTGCCAGCACAAAATATGGCATTAGTTGAGACAGGCTGGAAACTCTTTCTCCCAGAAAATTGGCACTGGGGCAAAAAGGGCTATTAGGTGAAAGTTGGGAGGTTTTACATTATGGGAGCCAGAATGAGAAGTGATAGTGAAGGCTATCAATTTAGATAACAAGACACAAATGATTCAGAAAGGACAACCTTTAGTAGAAATTTGTATGCATCAAGATGCTGTTATTCTACTACAAGACTGTGATACTAAACCAAGCAAATGGCTGGGAATGAAAGTTATAGTGACCACACCCAATCAGCCAAATGAACATGGGACAGTAATTTGTGATGGACCTGGTGATACTGTTTTAGTATTACTTGATTCTGCTAAACAACCATTGTACTTTCCTCTCCATAGATTATTGCCACTGTTTGGGAAGGAGCCAACCTTTTCCGACGGCAACACTTAGAGGGGCCATATAACTGTCTTGATCCTGTCCCTCTATTCGAAGGGGAAGATGTTGCAAATTTGACAGCTGACTGTAACTTTTATTGGAAATTGGGAGACCATTTATATGCAGTGACACCGAAGCCTGCCTTAACTTGGAGCATCACTCAGACGGAAAACATTACAACTGTATGTAGACTGAACTGTGATAGACATCCTGAAAAATGTGTTTCCAACCCTTTTGGAGGTCTGTACCAAAGGTTAAACGAGTCGGGATTTTCTTTAGCTAAGTCTCCATTAGATTCCTCCTGCATAGCTGAATTTCAAAAGGAAAATGACACTGGAAACCCTATCTCCGGACTTGGAGATATATGCCATGGACAATAGTTCAACTGTATTTAATGGTTTGGGACATGTGGTAAGATATACCAGAGGATGTAAAACTGTAAGTAGCGCTAGAATTATACAACGTATTAAAATGATAGTTAACATGTCAGCAGTGGATATTACCACCAGGTATCCACATTGTAAAATTGCACAATTATGGCCAGTTGATTCTTTGCATATCAAATACAAACATTACAAATATAGAAGAAATAAGCGCGATGTTACAGGTATTCTTGGTACTGCACTAGGTGCAGTCGGAACAGGGACTGGATTCCTAAACAGTGTAGATATAGATACCCTACGTAGCAAGTTGAGCCGTTTGGGCACTGACCTAAATATGGCCTTTAAGCTACTAGCAGACCATGATCCCGAGTTGGGACAAAGAACTGTAGACGGTATTTTAACTCAAACTGTCTTGTGGAGGTGGATTGAACATACAAATACATATACAGAACAAATTTTAGATAACCTCACAGCAGAAGTAAATCACACTTTTGTATTTTATCTCAGTTGGCTGCCAACCAGCAATATTTGCAATTCACTCAAACTTGGGGGCTAAAAGGCAGCCCATTGGCAAAAGGAACTGCAACTGTATCAGTGGTTAAAGCCAATAGATTTTACATGTGAAAATAAGTCTTGTATACTGATTTTTGACTATCTTGCTAGTAAAAAGGAACAAAGCAGGTCTGTCCATTTGTTACATTGCCCTTGCAATTTGGAAATAATTGGTGGGTACCTCAAATTGAATCTACTTTAATTGATTATAATGATGTACCCGTTGATGTGACAAGTTGTGAAACCTGGCCCCAGGGTGGGTATGCATGATGGTAAAGGAAGCCTCACCCATGCTTACATAATGGAACTGGGGAATGTATCTGGCACAGGTATGTAGTAAATGGTACAGACGTCTACCAGCTAAATGATACCACTGTTTGTGTGATATCCTCCTGTAAATTAGCCTGGAGTGATGGAATGATCACAACTAGTGGAGCATACTGTAAAAGTAATATCCATGCAATTATTGATTTTTGTACTGGAGAATTGATTAGACTGACTAGATGGATGGACGTCACATTTAATGCTAGCATAGAACCATTACATACTTTTAAGTGGCCATCTCTAGTCCACCCGGACTTTCAACAGATTAAGCAGGAAGGACAAACAGTGTTGCAACTGTTAAATAAAACACTAAATGATGCGCATCAAACAGTGATTAAAATGATTAAGGATAAAGGTACCATTGTAAAAATTGCAAATGAAATACAGGATATAACTGTTTCGCATTGGTATGATGTTTTTATGTGGTCATCTAAGGCTTCAGTGTGGTTTAATTTGTTATTGCATCCTTTACTTTTGACCACAATAATCTCTGTGTTATTTTGCATAATATCATGCTGCATTTATTGTAAAGTGATGAGAAGGTACAAACTGATGTTGTCAGTTTTAACCATTATAAGGGATACACAGCGTTCGTTGCTCGATGCAAGGGGTGGCCTGTGACGGATCCACACAGCCTACCAGTTTTTGCTATGCCTCCAGCCACGTATCACTGTGTATGTTTGATTATTGCTAGTTCTTGATATGCCACTACCTCACTATATGCTGCTAATACTGAAACAAATACAATATGCTTAAGAGCAGGCCTTGCTCACTGATTACTGGTATCATTGAACTTTTGTTAACCTATAAGTTGTTTATCAGCTTAAAAGATGTTTACCAGAATGTGGGGATTTCAAAGAGGAACTATATCACAAGATTGTGAGCTAACTGTTCCCTGAAAAAGGGAAGTAGGGCACAAGACCAGACATTACTAGACTTGTTTACAACTTAGGAAATGATCTGTAATTTTTCTAAAATATTCCATCAGCTCATGATGAGCCTGTAATGTCAGATCTTTCTACAATATTCTGTCAACTCAAAAAAAGACTATAAAAGCTCAAAGGCTAAGATGAAAATCATCATCAGCATCCGGATTTGATCACAGCACCAGCCTGAACTGAGCTTAGAGACATTTCGCCAGTGTCGGCCTTGCCTTGACTGAACAGATAGCTGCACTGGATAGGATTTGAAGTTTCCCTATCAGTGGCAAAGATGATTTTGTTTATGCATATGCTTGTAAGTACATGATTTATTAGTTTTTGTTCATTTAGTTTTAGCCTTACTGTACTTTAAGAAAAGTTTTGCTTAATAAATTAATAAGTTAAGTTTGAGCCTTGGTGTTTTGTGTCATTTCTATTCCTGTATTAACCTCAGATTTTGAAGTAACGGACAGATACACATGTACAGCCACCTCAATTTAGCAGAAATTGGCCTACAAAGAATTGGTCCTTTCCAGTGTCAGACAGGCCACAGAGAGGCAGATACAGACGCCCAAGAGGCAGATCTCAACCCCAAGGCTCTAACAGACAATGACAGTAAGGTACCTCAACCCCAAATGGAGGTGAGGGCAAGTCTCAACCTAACAGGAAACAAGTCCCAATGACTTCCCCCTTCGTATGCCAAACACTACCCTTTTGGCAGCCCCCATGGGGGGAAAACTAGCACTTTTTTCACAAAATTGGCAAACAATCACCCAAGACAAATGGGTTCTGAATATTGTGTCTCAAGGTTACAGGTTCCACTTTCACACTTTACCAAGGCTAATAGGAATGCCAAACCTGCCACAAAATTAATAGGCAGAGGCTCAAAAACAAATTTCAGCCCTCGTGGACATGAGAGCTATGCAAAAGGTACCACAGCAGGAACAAGGACAAGGATTTTACTCAAGACTCTTCCTGGTCCCCAGAAAGGACAAAGCCTGGAGACCCATACTAGAACTTTCAACTCTAAATACTTACCTGAATGTTCCGAAATTCAAAATTTTTACACTACAGCAGCTTCTTCCCATGCTGGGCAAGAAGGCCTGGCTTGTTACTTTGGACCTCAAAGAGGCATACCTGCATGTCCCTATCAGACAAGACTGCAGAAGATACCTCAGATTCAAAGCTGGTACAATGCACTACCAATTCTCTGCACTGCCCTTTGGCTTATCTACTGCGCCCAGGGTCTTTACAAAGTGCCTGGCACCAGTAGTTGCATTTTGCAGACAAAAAGGAATTCAGATATATCCATACCTGGACGACTGCCTCATTCAAGCAGAGAGAAAGGACATTCTTTTAAAGCATCTGGCATTTGTAAAAAGGTTGCTAATTTCTCTAGGGTACACAGTAAACGAAAAGAAGTCAAAACTAGTGCCCTCACAACAGATAATATTCCTGGGTGCCAGCTTAAATACAACGGCCCAGATGGCTTATTTCACGCCAGACAAACAAGGAGAACTGACTCCATATTTTCAATTACTGGCAAAAAAGTCCCATCTCCCCACAAGAAAAGAATTCTGCAGGTCCTGGAATTCATGGCATCCTGCATACTACTAATACCATATGCCAGACTGCATATGAGGAAATTACAATGGTACCTAAAAAGTGTTTGGACTCAACACTCTCACAGTTTAGAAGCAGTAATACCAATAATTCTCTGCCTACAACAGGAATTTTGATGGTGGGCACAGGCATGTCACCTCAACAAGGGTCAGCCTTTCACTCTACCCACAGCCAGGCAGACTCTAACAGCAGATGCTTCGGATTACACCTGGGGGAGCACACATAGCAGGAAAATGTATTCAGGGCAAGTGGACCACAGACCAAATACATCTTCACATCAATCAAAAAGAGATGTTGGCTGTTCAAAATGCCCTAACAGCTTTCAGGGACCTTCTGCATCCAGGGCAATTATTATTAAAGGCAGACAACACCACAGTAATGTGGCACATAAACAAGCAAGGGGGCACTCATTCTTATCCCCTATGCAGGCAAGCCATGACCTTGTGGAACACAGCTCTAACTTATCAAGTTCATCTGCAAGCACAATTCCTGCCAGGAAAGAAAAATACTCTGGCAGACGATCTAAGCAGAAATATCATGGACCCTCACGAATGGAAATTGAATCCACAAATCTTCAGCATGGTAATGCAAAAATGGGGATGCCCAGACATAGATCTTTTTGCCTCCCCACTGAATTGCCAACTACAAAAATTCTGCAAAAGGACTTACCACACACAAGCATGGAAAGTGGATGCTCTTTCATTCAGCTGGAAAAGCCTAAACGTTTATGCCTTCCCACCACTGCTTCTCCTTTCAAAGGTACTCCTAAAAGCCAGACAAGAAAAAACACAGATGATCCTGATTGCTCCAGACTGGCCACGCCAGCACTGGTACCCAATCTTAAAGAACTTAGCTCAAGGCCCACCATGGATTTTGCCTCAAATTTCACACCTTCTGACTAAACAAAACAATCAGATCCTGCACGGACAGCTCAAAACCCTAAACCTGGCTGCATGGCAGATTCATTAGACAAACAGGCAACACCTCTCTCCAAAGCTGTTATGGATGTCATTTTGGAGGCCAGGAGGCCTAGCACCAGGAAATCTTACTCAGAAAAATGGAAGAGATTCTGTGCCTGGAACTAGGCTCAAAGCCTTTACCCTCTTGTTCCAAACATTCCTCAGATTTTACAATACTTAAATGAGATGCTGGACAAAAGCCTATCCAAAGCTATGGAAAAGATCATCATGGACCTCATAAATAAAGATATTGGGGACCTACAGACACTGGATCCTACTCAGTTCGGCTTTGTTAAGGGCAGATCCTGCCTCTTAAACCTGGTTGTTGATTTCTTTGAAACAGTCACCAAGGCCATTGACGAGGGGAAGGTGGTCCACACAGCCTACCTGGACCTCGCAAAAGCCTTTGATACAATACCCCACTCGGGTATTATAGATAAGCTCACCAGCTTAAATATAAACCCCTATGTCACTAGATGGGTTGCAAACTGGCTCAAGGGCAGAACTCACATGGTTAGAATTGCTGGAGCCATGTCAGACTCCAAACCAGTTACAAGTGGCATCCCACAAGGCTCAGTCCTGGGACCTCTCTTGTTCGGTATATATTTCTCGGAGGTGCAGGCCAACACGGAAGGACTGTGGCTGACCAAGTTCGCAGATGACTACAAACTAGGCGCCATAATCGACTCTTCAGCCGACACAAGCATCCTCCAAAAGGGCCTCATAGAAACAGACAAATGGTGCCAGAGCCATGGCCTCAAGCTAAACGCCAAAAAGTGTATAATCATCCCCTTTGGCAAAAACAAAGTGCCCACAAATTACCACATAGGTGGTAATCCATTAAGTACAGAAGAAGTAATTAGGGACCTGGGGACCCAAGTTGATAGCAATCTCTTATTTGACAACCACGTGGCCAAAGTGGTTAGAAAAACATTTTATATAGCCCACCTAATCATGAGGGGATTCACATCTAGATCAGGGGAGGTCATCGTGCCTCTTTACTCATCCCTCATCAGGCCCATAATTGAGTACAATACCCCTTTTGGGATGTACCTTACCAGACACCTGCAGCAACTGGAAAGACCCCAAAAGTACCTCACCAAGAGGATCAAAGGCCTCAAACAGATGCCATATGCTGCCCGGTTAAAGAAACTCCAGCTCTACTCGGTGGCATACCGCCTGTTCAGAGGCGATCTGTGCCTGACGTATAAAGCCATGTCCAACTCGGAATTAATGGACATGCTGCACCTCAGAAAATCCAAATCCCATCAAGCTACGTGCTCGAGAGACTTGAACCTCAGCACTGAAATAAGTAGGACATGCTCGAGGGCCAGATTCATAACCCAGAGGCTCCCTTCACTCTGGAATAAAATCCCAGTCCAGGTTAGGCAGAGTCCCTCATTGACTCTCTTCAAGAGGAATATTGATGAGTGGATGGGAGATCGTAGGTTTACCCCGGGTATCACTTTTGTGTCACTGTTAGACAGAGGCACAGTATACTAACCTCAAAAAAGGGCATAGCAAAATTAATTTAAAATGGGTGGCAAAAGCCAAACACATTCTGGCTAGGCTTATAAATGCCCTAGGGCAGATAGCCTAGTATGAACCTATGAACCTTCTCATCAATTAAGATCCACGCCTCTGCCATTTCAGCACATTACAACACGGATCCTCCATTATTCCCTCATTCCTTGCTAAAGCAGTACCACAGAGGGGCTAAAAACATAAGACCGCCCCGGAGAGCACCAACACCAACTTGGGACCTCAATTTTGTTTTGGAAAAACTGACACTGCCACCCTTTGAGCCAGCCAATACAGCCGATCTAAAATTTTTATCATGGAAAACAGCTGTGCTCCTGGCAGTAACTGCAGCACGAAGAGTCTCAGAACTACAGGCATTAATGGCAGTGGAACCTTTTATACTTTTTCATCAGGACAGGGTCTCTTTAAGGACAAACCCTACCTTTATGCCAAAGTTGGTATCTAGTGTGGCTCTTAACCAAACTATCCATTTGCCAACTTTTTATCCAAACCCCCAGAATAAAGTGGAGAAACTTCTGCACTCTTTGGACATACACAGGCAGCTATGCTTCTACTTGGACAAAACAAAAGCTTTCAGGAAAACTGAGCAACTGTTTGTAGCATATGCTTCAGGATCACAGGGCAAGGCTATTTCAAAGCAGACTGTTTCCGAATGGATAGGACACTGTATTCATTACTGCTACACACAGCATGGAAAATCAGTCCCTAATAACATTAGGCCACATTCTACCAGAGCAACAGGCACTTCAACAGCCTTTCTCAGAGGTGTACCAACCAAGGAAATTTTGGGGGCTGCAACTTGGAGTTCAGTGCACACCTTTACCAAGCATTACCACTTGCCTCTTTACTCTAAATCCAGAGCAGGATTTGCCACTGCAGTTCTGCAGGGCCTCATAGCCAATCCTAACTCCTTATAGACCAGCCACCCAACCTTAGCTTTGGGATTCTACCCAAGTGTAATGACTGCAGCAGTGTAACACGATGAACATACTACAGTTTTGTACCTACCATAAATGTAGATGTTCGAGTGTTCACACTGCTGCAGTCTAGGTTACCCTCCCTCCATCCCCTCTGTCCTAGCTGGACTTATCTATACCTTTCTATCCTATACAACCTTTGTGGTGTATTTGCTTGTAACTGAAGGTATTATTTTTATTTTTTATATATGTTTTATTAGCAATATGTATTGCCTACCTACTTGGGGGCACCTGACATCTGGGGCAAGAAAAACTGAAGAAAATGGCATTGGATGCATCTTATATACCCCTGGCGCACTGACGTCAGGGAAGAAGCTACAGCAACCGATGCCGGACCAAGACTTTGGAACTCTGGCCGACTTGCGGGGACCACCTGACGGCAGGATAACCCAAGTGTAATGACTGCAGCAGTGTGAACACTCGAACATCTACATTTATGGTAGGTACAAAACTGTTCTTTCTTGCACATACAAGAAATGGGGCATACCAGAAGTGAACCATTTTGTACTAAAAGCTAGCCAACAGTTAGATTTTCTGCACTTTGCATCACTGTGCACGGGTCTCTGGGCGACCACTTTGTTTTCCATCTACTCACCAGAGCTTCTTTGAGCTTTTCCTGCCCCATACCACTTATTCCATGAATACTGTTTCATGCCTGTACTGGGAATACTGAAATCAAGGGCTTAGCTGACTGATTCAAAAAAGTCTATAAGATGTTGCTTAGTTTCTGTAAACTCTTGTAACAAGTTTGGTAGCCATATATACCTGTGAATATTTTAGAATTTGAATATTGCAGTGTTCAAAACCTTTCCTTATATTTTTAGGATGCACTAGTCTTTTACCTAGTTATGGATGTTAAGGTGATTATTCTGTAGTTTTTACACTGTTCGTATAGGTGTTACCACGCTTATTTACTGGTACCAAATGTGTTATTTTCAAGCTCTCAGGAATGTATCTACAGTAGTTAGTAAAAGTTAATGCTTGTGTGATTGTTGTACCGGAGACTCCATAGTGCTGAAAAGTGAAGTGCTAGGAATGATGTCTGGGCCCAAGCTGCAAGCAGTTTTTATTATGGAAGGTCTTTTCCATGTATATAAAAGATAAGTGGTAACTGCAGTGGGCAAGTCTGTGAGTAAAGAAAGCCTAGGTGATCTTTGTCCCCTAGGTACAAACAGAATCTTGGAGTGGCTTACTCGCAATTAAAGGATCCAGGTGTCAGTGCTAGAAGTGGCTGGGGCAATTTGGCCAGCACAATCAGTGTCACTTGGTCCCCTTTATTGTACTCTGGGATCCCTCTCCTATACTTAAGATGGTTGGGAGGGGTTGAAGGCTCCATGGATGGCTTCTCGGTTCATCAGTGAGTCTTTAAGTAGACTGAAATGGTTGGCACTGGTCATAGAATCCTCTCTGTTGTTAGTGAAAAAGAGTTCTCCTGGGAGTTGCTGATGTGCTCAGTTGTTCAGTAATTAGCAATTAGCAGCTGTGCTGTTATCTGGGAATACTCAGTAGTCTTGATAAAGACTGCCCAGACAGGTTTTGAGAACTTCTGGCTATGCTCTTTTCTGGGAATACTCAGGAGTCCCAGACAGGATTTAAGAAATAGCCCTGGTTTGTAGGCTGGTGCCCATTTTGCTGCAAAATCACAGTTAAAAATAGCAAGCGTCCAATCTTGTAAAGAAAGACAAGACAAGACAGTCCTCAGTTATCAAAAGTTTTAATGGCAAATGAGTGCTGCTTAGATGTACAGGTTAAATGGATTGATGCAGTGGTTATATACACACAGAATTAGTGAGTGTTTTCTATTCAGGAAACTCCAACTGGTCTGAATTTGGTGGGTTAAATCTTTATTGTTAAAGTCCAATTGCTGGATCCATCCTGGAGTGTGTGGGGGTGAGGTTTGACAAGGCCAAAGTTGTTAACCAATCAAGTTTCAGGATTTAAAGTAAAAAATAGCATGCCTGAATAAGCAACTGTAAACTGTTATCATTTTACTAGTTAATTCAGCCCAGGTCATGGTGGGTCCAAACCATCATGTAATCTCTGTTTAGTTAAAAACTTCCCAAGTTTTACCAATAACCTACTTAAAAATTTTATACAAGAAAAACAGTTATCCGTACAATTCCAGAGCTAACAGCATAAACTGTACTGTGTTGCAGGTGGAGGGGACATCTGAGTTTTGCGGCACTTTCATATAAATACTTCATCAGATTTGCCATAAATGTAAAATCTAAAATGAAATAAAGACACTGTTCAGAGGAGTTAATTATTGAGCAGTCATCATGCTTTGTTTTATGTTGCAGGTGTGGGGGGGTCTACGTTTTGCCGTGCTTATGTTTAAATACTTCCCCAGCTCTGTCATATATCTGAGAATGCTATCCCGGAGCAGCAGTATGGGATAATTAAACTTACAGGAGAAAGCAACATATTGTGTTAATGCTTGCATTTTAATGAGCAAACCATAAGGAAGAATACCTTCTAAGTTGTTTAGGACAGGTAGATTGAGGGGACACGGAAGTAGAGTGTGTCCCTTGAGTTAGGCGAGGGGGTTACTGTTAAGAAATAAAGGTGCCGTCTGTGTTAGTAAAGCTGGGGGGGAATAGCTTGTGAGAGTGGGTAAGTATATTGCAAAAAAATGCCATAAAAGGACCAGACCTAATTAAATACATAATATCAAAATAAATTAAGTTAAAATGGCTGAATAAATGTGACTGCCCGAAGTAATCAGTGTCGCTGTAGTCGTGATACACGGACAGTGGGTATTAATCCATGGAGATACATAATTAAACTGGGAATGTAAAATCTTAGGGGTGTGGGAAGGAAGGGTTACCCACTCGAATTTATGTGTCTCATAATGTGGGGCCTTGAATGAGGTGCATTAGAAAGAAATTGATATCAATTGTCTAAAATTAGTATGAAATGCAAATTTAAAATAAAAATTAAAATGAAAAATTGTAAACGGGACCTTAAAAGAAGTGCACTTGATAAAGCTAAAAAGAAGTCATGAAGCCGCAAGGGGAATGTACTACTTGGAAGGGGAATAATATCTATATAAAAATAAATTAAACCAGGTGCTTAAGTTTTAACTACAAATATACTTTGTGGTTTATGGGTTAACAGTGGAACAGTGGTTCTGTTGATAAGATGGAGGCGGATCTTGGTGTGGAAGATGGGAAAAGTGGAAAGAAACAATGTCTTAGGGTTTGTATAAAAGAGACGCTGGTGTACCTGAAGCATAGGGGTGGTTGCCGATATGCAAAAATAATAAACAAAACATTAACAGCTGATAGTGTCCCATCCATGGGCGAAATATGTGTTGGAAGGGGGTGGAGGACTGATGAGCGAAATTGAGCCGCTTGGACCAGTCTTGAGGAAGATATTTCAACCTTATCTTAACTAGATGTTGGAGCTAAAATGATCATGGAAGGTTGAGTAAAACTGTTAAACCAATTAAAAGAGGGGTGGGGAGGAGGTGCTGAAATAATATTGATAGGAGAAAAACAGCCTGCAGAGGATAACTAGAAGAAAAAGGGGACAGCATTATAAGTGATAATAAAAAGGGGGTGAAGGGGGGTAGGGAAAACTAGGGAAGTGGTGGGGAGTATGGGATAGAAACAACCAAATAAAACTGAGCTTATATCCCTGACCTAAGACAATAGAACATAACTTTAGGATTTAAAACGTGGAAGATGACAAACCTGAGAGATCATTGCAGACATACAGTTCTGGTCTTTTGTTGTTGTCCTTTTAGCATTTGGTATCAAAAAGATGTTCAGTAATTCGGCCGTGAGTTGTGTTTCAGTCATATTGTTATTGCTAAGCTTTAGTTGACCAATAAAATGAATATTGTCTGAGTGCCATTTAACCCATTTTTAGAAAAGTTTTTATTATATGACTTCTTAAATAATTCCTATTTAGCTGTGGGACTCCAAATTGTATATTTTAATTCCTGTGGGGTCTGAGTTCAGAATATTTTATTATTCAAGTACATGTCACATTTTCTCAACTTATTCTATAAGTGACTTCCTGGTAAATGTAAGTCTGCCGGAAATGCCACTGTCATAGTTCACAAAATTTAATAGCTTCCTATAAATGTCTATATCTGTGGAAAATGTCTCCCTCAAAGGTATACATAACTGCATTAATTGTACAACTACTTCTGTTAAGTATTAATTTGAAACCATTATTTTTTGTTCTTTAGATGTTGGTCTGTGTTTCTACAGTTTTGGTGTGCATTTTTAGCAGTCTGTATCCTTTATAATATTTCTAGAACTGCAGAATGTTCATAGGTAATAATAAGGTGAATCATAGACATTTTGTAGCTATTTGAACAGTATGAAGCTTTGTTCCTGGGGCTCCTACTGAAAAGGGGTTTCATACAGTTGAGCATTTCTGGTAAACGCATGTAAACAAACTTTCTTTTGTACTATAGAAGTTGTTTTTGACTTGGAGAGCTTGTACTTATTTGTTTAATGTTATTTGTTAATGGAATCAGATATTTGGACTTAAGAGGATTCTAGAGGTCTTTAGAGTTAAATTGTAAAGTGTGTTATTTCAGTCTATTCCGTTTGTTATTATTTATGATACCACAGTCCATACTGTTGATTGCACAGTGTAATCAATTGCTTGCAAAGTGTAAAGGATAGGGTTTTAAAAGTGTTTATATATGATCAGAATTTAAACACACCTCTTCTTGTAGTAATGGAAGTAATGCATGGTGTAGCAAAGTGATCCACCACTGAAAGTAAATGAGTTAAGGGAGGACCATCTGTTGTGATTGTTAATTATTTACTTATTTCCATATAAATAGTGTGTTAAGTCATTTGAGACCGTGACTTTGCTACCCAGGTGTATAATATGTAGTAAGCTTTATAAAAAAAGTTGCATGCTGCTGTTCAGAGCTTGTGTACTTGAGTATGCAGTGAGCTCCACAGACAGATCAGGTGTAGAACTGGATGTTTGCGGGTGATGGTTAACATTTGTATTTTTCTCCATGCTATCCAGCACTAGAGATTGAATGTAAACAGAAGACAAAGGTAAAATCTGATTGTAATAATTATGAACACACATATAAATGTGTGACAGGAACACACAAAGGCAACTTTGCTAGTGTGGTCTTTGAATAGCTTTCTTGAGTTCAGGGTTTCGCTGTATCAAAAAATGTCCCAAAGCCACATCCCTTATGCCAGCTCTGTCCTATCCATTCCTTTCTACACCCACACCCTCACATTTTGTGAAGTATATGGGCACACCAGGATAAGGAGGAATGTCTGTAACTTGGACATGACCACATCACATTAACAATGTTATTTTTTAAAAAAGCAGAAAGACAAAGATGGATTTTTAACAAATTTTGGCATTCCATTTGTTACTAAACAGACTACCAGAGTTTGTGCAGTGTTTTCTGGATTGCTGGACAATCGCTTTGATTTTTGGATGGTCTGGAAAAAAAACAGATGGGTAGCAGCCCTACTTCAGTTACTGTAGACTTTTTTTGTGTGTAAGAACTGTTGTAGAGGTTTTTGTTTCTGTATACATAATGTATTTAATATGTAACATTTTTTTTCATTAATGTCAAGTGTTCCATATCTCCATGCAGGTTATTCTAAATCAGTCATACAGACCAACACAGAGGAAGAAGTGCGTATCACTGCACAAAATTTCGATATTCAGGCTATAAGGATATGCAAATAAACAATACTATAATAAATGAGAGGCATTCATGCAAACTTACCCACCACCAATATATACCATAAACTTACAATTCAGTTTTTCTAGTGCAGAGACAGATGTATGAAGTGAGCTGTTCAGAGAGTTTGTGTAAAAAACAATGACATTGCACACAGATAATGTTTTACTCTTGTAGCGTTAGGCTATGGGTTTGTTATTCAGCAGTCTGATGACATGTAGGAAGAATCTATTTTGGAATCTGTATGTCCTGCATCTAATGCTTCTGTAGTGCTTCCTTGTTGGCAGGAGTTTTGAACAGTCCATGAGCTGGATAGTATATACCTCAATAGTTTTTGGACTCTGCCATAGCATCTGTTTGATAATATCTCCTGTAGGGATTGAAGGTTGGAGGCAGTGATTTTTGTGGCCTGTTTAACAATCTTATCCAGTGCCTTCTGATCAGCTTGAGAGCAATTTCTGTACCAGTCAACTGTGTTGTTTGTCAGTACACATGTAATCGTGGCTCTTAAGAAGGTGAGTAGGACCTGTGGGGGAAGGTTAGCTCTGCAAAGTCTCCTAAGGAACTGGAGGCATTGTTGGCCTCTCTTTATAAGGTAGGAAGTGTTTGTGCTCCAATTTACATCTTGCAAGATATGTACTCCTAGGAATTTGGTGCTATTTACTCTTTCCACTGTGGCACCATTGATGATGATAGGGGTGTGTGGCTTTTTCTTCTTAAAATCAATGATGATTTCCTTGGTTTTCCCAGCATTCATTGCTAAGTTGTTGTCAGTGCACCAATGAATGAGTTGGTTCACTTCTTCCCTGTAGGCTCCCTTGTCTTCTATCTTGATAACGCCAATTACTGTGGTGTCATCTGCACATTTGATAATTCTGTTTGACTGATGCATAGCTGTGCAATCATGTGTTAGAATTGTGAAAAGAAGTGGTCTGAGTACACAACCTTGTGGGACCCCAATGCTTTGGGTGATGCTGTTTTTGGAGAAACGCTTTCCAGCTCGAACTGTTTGTGGCCTTTCAGTCAGGAAGTTGAGGATCCAGTTGCTTATTGTGTTTTCTGTGCCCAGGTTACTCAGCTTAGACAGCAGTTGTTGTGGAATAACCTAACAAATAATTGTGAAATGATGTCTTTTTTGCAGTTGTGTCATTGACTTTCTAGTCTGTTTTTAGTTGTCCTTAATTTGTTACATCAGGAATATAAAATGACACCTTAACTATTGTAATGTTGCTTTTGGCCTGGATAGTAGTGGAAATGGACCGTAGACCTGTCTGACAACCAGCTGTCTAGCAAACAGATAAATGAAAAGTGGTGGAGAAGGAGCAGGTGTCCTTCTTATGATCAGTGTTGCAGTATTACTGAAAAGTGGGGTATCCTGCCAGGGATAGCCATACATCTGCCCATGATACCCATGCCTAGGCACCTTCCTCTAGTGCCATACGTCTGACTTATGATCAAAGTGTACAAAGGCTATGCATTACGTAAGGGATGTATGAGCACAAAATACCTCAGAACTTTCTTTTCGCAAGCCTAAACACAGGACCTGCATTTTTCTAACTGCATGTCTGTCTGTCAGCTATGCAATTATTGTTGGCTGTCTTGCCATTCATCAAGATGAAGTTTCTTTGATGGATCAACCAGATATCACCCAATCCTGGGGTGTCCTTTCTGGTTTCTCCCCCTTACCATGGTTTCACGCAATTGCTTCAGACCTAGCTTGGGAGGCTTGCTGTATGAATGTGAATGCCCAGGATATAGGGTCCAAAAAAGGATGCTATGTCTTTTACTTGGAAGGGGAAATTCCTCTATGTATTCCCTCCCCTACCTTTAATTACCAAGGTCCTTCTAAAAATCAAGAAGGAGAAGCCAAAAATCTTGCTGGTGACTTTCTTCTGGCACAGATAGCATTGCTTCTCCTTTCTATTTCATCTGTCACAGGACAGTCATAACAAGTTGCATCACAGGATGGACTTGCTCACACAGCGAAATGGCTCTCTGATTCACCCAAACATATAGACTCTGTATCAGTCCTTGTAGGCACATGTTCTATGAGGACGTGCTACAAGAAAATCTTATGTTTCTAAATGGAAGAGATTTTCTAAATGCTGCCACAAGAAAAATCGGGACCCTTATCAAATAGGTATACCTGTTATTCTGTCTCAGTTGTGTGAGCTGCTCAGTTCAGGCCTGGCATATTTTTCCATTATCCACATTTGACAGCGTGTATTCCTTTTGATCTGCCTTTATCATCACATTTCAAGCTCAAACGTTTTTTAAAATGTGTCCTTCATTTAAGGCCCCCTAAAAATCTGCCCCTCCTCTTTGAGATATGGATTATGTTTTAGGAAAAGTTAAGTCTTCCTGTATTTGAGCATATGGCTCTTATCGCTGCAAAAAGGGATTCTGAACTGCAAGTTCTCATGGCTTCTCCTTTTTGTTTTCTATAAGGATAGGGTTACCCTTGGAATTTATCCATTCCTCATGCTTAAGATGGTCAATGAGCTACCCTTGAACCAGGTTATGAATTCCCTTTTTCCCTCCCTACAAAACAGGAGAGAGAGAATCTTGCACTCTTTACATGTTCACAGACAACCTAGGTTTTGATCTTGAAAAGACCATGTCTATTAGAAAATCAGAACAACTTTTCATTTTCTTTCAGGACAAGAAGATGGGTCTCCCTGTTTCCAAATGGATCTCAACTGCTACCTCCTTTTGCTACACCTTCAAGGGTATAGAGCTGTCAAGTATGGTTAAAGTGCATTCTACTCTACCAGAGCTATAGCTTCCTCTGGTGCTTTTCTCAAAGGTCTGAACTCCAGATCTATGTTAGAAGCTGCTGCTTGGTCTTATGTATATACTTTTACTAAGCATTATAAGAGTGATACCTTTTCTAGAGCTAGAACTGGATTTGCTAGTTCCTTCTTATGAGGAATCTTGGGTTAGACCTTAAAATTAAATCCTTGTCCCTCCCCCAGACACTTAAAAAGCTTTGGGACTCGTCCCATTGGTCAGTAATAATGCAGCAATGATTATAAAAAGGACATAGTACATTTGTTTGAGAACTTACCATACCAGTAGATGTCCCGACTGATCACTGTTGCAGTATGACATCTCACCCTCCTTTCCCCTGTTCTGTCCTAGTTTTTTGCTTTAGACTAAGGTGATATCCTTTCCTTATCCCTTATTGTAGTTGACATGAGCTTTTTAGTAGCTGCCTCCTTTGTTGCTTTGCTGGCTTTTGAGTCTGGGGCAAGAAAGTACTAACGTACTTTGAGCCTTTATGTCCCTTATGTACTGCATAGCCATGGTGTGCTTTGGCCATAACTAGGACATATGACCCAAGAGGAGCACTCCTAGGCTTTGGTATCCCAGTTGGATGAATGGCTGTCCCTTGTGGGATATCCATCTTGTCAATAATACTGCAGCGGTGATTGGTCAGTGATCTACTTTTACGGTAAATTCTTACATAGCTATAGTTTCCCTTACCTTTATAACAAATTAAAGAAAAGAAAGAACAGGATGACCAATGAAAATATATTTTTTTTTCAATAGTCATCTAACTAATTTTCAACACAAGATTTAGCGGCATAGCTAGGGGGAGCAAAAGGGTAGCCACTCCAGGCACAAGGTGTTAGGGGGAGCGATTGGTAGTCAGTGCAGTAGTACTGGCATTCAGTTAAAGGGGGATGCCAGATCGGGCAATGGTATAGTGTGCCAAAATGGCTAACTACTTCTCTGACAGGATGTGATATAAACTACACATTATCCTGATTTACAAAGGCAAGAACCAGTTTAATTTTTAATTACTCACACAAGCACTTGCATTTCGGCAGCTGGATTTAAAAATAGGTCTTATGTTTTTCTGCTCCCAGATTTTTTTTTATACTGGTAGAAAAATGGATACTCAACATATTCTGTGCATCATTTATATAAAACTATTTTCTCCGATGCTCTTTTTTTTTCCACAGGTCAGCAGTCTTACTGATAAACCTTGCCCATTATTTATAAAAAAAAAAAAACATTCCTCTAATCATTTTTTCTGTTCTAACAGCAACTGATTCTGACAGCAGTCTGTTTTGGCCATGAGAAATGCACTAGCTTTCCCTAACAGTCCCATTACCAGATGAGACATTTTTATACAGTAAATGTATCAGCATAGGTTGTTTTGGAGCTTTTTTTCTTCACTTAGTAGCCTAGCTTGTTAACATGGCAGTATGGCCTGCTGCCTTTGGGCTACCCAAGTTCTGGAAATGTATTCTTCTAATAAAAGTAAAAGTTTTGAGTGAGTTCTGCTACTCTCTGAAGTGTTTTTTTTAAAGAAGGTGTATTTACCAATTGCTTTCTAATCAGTAGAGTTCAACTCTTTATAACTGTTTCAGTTTGCATTAGCATGCTAATCATACTAGATTGCCCTTGAAAATTGGAATAAAGTGCAGTTTATCATACTAGGTTGCCCTTGAAAATTGGAATAAAGGGCAGTTTATGCTGCATCTCGTATTGAAAGAAGTTTCTGTGCTGTTGATAGTTCTTTGCGACCTCATCACACTTAGTTGTGCAAGGAAAGGATTGGAGAACCAAATAAGTATATTAATAAATATGTTTGCGTCATTCCATAAGAACTTTATTTAAGAAGGAATTGTGATTTTTTTTACACTGTGCAAGTATTTAAGGTATTTAATTTGACTTTTATAGATTCTATACCAGACGGTGACGGGATTGAAGAAGGACTTATCTGGTGTTCAGACGGTAAGATAACTGTGTGTGTATGCACACTTCACTTTATGAAACTAATGAGAACCAGAAGCAGTAGATTCACATTAGTTTACTGTTTGCTATGTATTATGTTCGTGTCACTAGTATTTACAGTTAGTCCTACACTGCTACTTGTGTATGCCTGTATACATCAGAAGCCTTACATCAGTTTTGTGGGTAAAGTTGCACGAAACAAAAAGACACACATTTTGTGATTGGTGCCACCCTTACAATAATGCCTACGCCTTCAAGCTAATTCAGTATATGTGCTGTGTATCCCGCAGTCTTTTTAGTGTTCCAGAAAGCTGCAGAACCAATATTTGTGTGTACTATTTGCAAACACAATACTTCTGAATGTTTGGACTAATTACCATTAAATTACTCATGACTGGATGGAGTTAATGGTTCTTTGCTGGGCTATAGTGCATTTGGTGAGAGTGCTTGAGTGCAGCTGAATGAAGAGACGTTGTGAAAATAGTGTTTGCACAGTAGGTGAGTGACAAACATTAGGATGCATAGTTATGAAAATAGTGTGTCTACAGCAGGTGAGCGCAAAACATTAGGGGACATTATTCACCTGTGCATTTCTATGGTTCTGCCACTGTGGCACAGTGGTTAGCATTGTCGCCTCACAGCCAAGAAGTTCTTCGGTTTGATTCTTGGCTGGGGTGCCTTCTGTGCGGAGACTGCATGTCCTCCCTGTGGTTGACTGAGTTTTAAAGATATGCAGGTAGGTGTGTGTGTGTGTGTGTGTGTGTGTGTGTGTGTGTGTGTGTGTGTGTGTGTGTGTGTATGTGTGTCCCTCCCGTCTGTGAAGGATGGGCACCAGGATGGAAGCTCGACACCTTAAAAACTCCACTGCCTGTCAATCTGCGGACCGGTGATCCACTGTGGCAACCCCTAATGTGTACATATATACATATATAGATGTATGTGTGCTTATGTGCGCGAGTCATTTAGGCTCCACTCTTCCAAATTATTAAACATTGTGAAGGAGTAGTTCATAGGGTGATAGGTGTGTACTAGGCTAATGATCACTAGGTCCTTTTTAGGCCTTGCCATGCACTCCAAATCTCTAACAAGTTCTAATACTCTTGATAAATATAAGTAGAGATGTAGGAGATGAAGCATTTACAACCAGATACCTGGGAGATGAACCATTTACAGGCTACCTGTGTCCATTAGAGACAATACATGCCAAGCAATGATTGAATGAATTTCCTGTTGCCCATCCAGTTGTCCAAGTTACACCTGAATTGGGTTATGGAGGAACTCTACTTCACATGGATGGGGAGCCTGTTCAGAGAACGGGTAGTCTACGGAATATATACCTGTCTCTCCAGCAGATCTTATTTATATGACAGGCAAGGTATAAGTTTTTAGAAGGGGTACTTCTGGTGATGTATCTTTCACAGATATGCAGGAGGTCCATCATTGTAGAGTCCGACAATGGCTAGTATGCTAGGCATAGCCCTCCCCTCAACAGCCTATAGGAAACAGATTACAGGGATAGGGCTTGAGGTGGTCTGCATATTACATGTTACTTACTCCCTATATTCTTTTACTGAGGAACCTCTGTGGATGTTCCAGTTGTTGAATCTACTTGGTTAGGTGCATACCAAAGGGGGCATTGTACTCCATGATACATTTGATGAATGCTGAATACATTGGAACAATGATCGCCTTGGACCTAGATGCCATACCTTTAGTTATAAGTTGCACAACATAGAATGTTTTTCTCACTAATGTGGACACAAGAGGGTCAAAGACTAGATTATTGTCTGTGTGTGTCCCCAAGTCCTTGATTACTGGGTCAGCTCTTATTGGTTTCTTGTCAGTGTGAAAGGGACAATGTGGGTTTATTTGTTTTGAAAACGTTTTTTATAGTTGTAATAATGAGTCGTACAATGAGTAGTGTTTTTCAGTATTAGTAATTCTACTCGTGATAGTGTAAGTCATTATTATAACTAAAATACAGTCCCAAAAGAAATAAACCTACGTTGTCCCTTCCATTCTCACACCCTATCGATTAGGACACATTGTATCTAAATTATAAAATAGTACGTGACATCACTGGTGCTGTAATGATTGAATTGCTCCTAATGTCATCTCACAGCTAAACAGAAAGTGTGTGCACCTTTGTTGTGAAGCTGTGATTTATTGAATAATTGGGTGTTTTGTCAGTCACAATGTATGTGCAGAGTGCTTTTCAATGATTGTACAGTAATACTACCCTTCTGTCCTACGCATAGTTTTTGGCATTCACTCCTTAATCTAGGCACTCTGAATTTAGCGGTTAAACTTGAAAGAGTACATTGGATGGAATAAGGAACAGGTGTAATGGTTTTGTTTGTGGCTGTCTCAGCCATCAGTTCTGTAATCTTTTGAACACCCCTTAAGCAGGAGGAGCTGTGATCTGTTGCAGAATCTTCTTAATAGTTCTCCCTAAGCCAGCCCCTCAGAAACATTCCTTGTGGCATCAGTCATAGAATGCAGTAAGGGAAGCTGAACCTAGAAAAATCCCTAGTTATTTCATTTACAGGGTCACATTAGCAGTTGGAACCAGCGTGAGCTGGACTCTTTTACTTCAGTAGTCGACTTTCTTTGGATTTCTCCCTTTATTTATTAATCTTTTGGGAACAAACTAATAATTTTTCAAGGTAGAAATAGAAAAAAACAGAACCAGTGTTCAAACCCTCCTCACTGTCTGAAAAATTTGCCAAACAAATTAGGATTCCTTGGTCTCTGTACTGTCTGCGTCAAGGTCATTAGCCAGAGTTTTATAAAATTTGCCAAAATGTCAGTGAGGCTGTCATGGCCCATCAAAGAAGACATCTGAAACTTCTTAGATTGTGAAAGATTGTCATTCTGTCTTATCCTCATAAAAACAGTTTATTCCTTCAGTCCTAAAAGATTCTGCTGTAAATATAACTTTTGTCATTAGTCCTACCCTTCAATTTCAAAGCTCCAAACTTCTGTTTCCTCTTTCAGATATAAACCTCTGGATCTTGCTACTGCCATTGGAACCTTCTGCTTTGAATAAGCTAAGAGGTAAAGAACATTTTGTACACTAGCAGACTAATACAGGCAGCAGTTCCAGGAAACCATTTCCTTGGACTTCTTGTGTAATGAATAGTCTTTCTTTCTGTCTGCCTCTGAGATACATAAAGAATTGGGAATTGGGGTCTCTTGTTAACCTTCTGCATTACTATCAGAGTCACTGACTCTTACTGTATTCTCCACTCCCCAAGGATACTGTTTCCATTTCAGGAGGAAATATCCTTAAATAGACTTTTATGATTGATGGAGGAGGTAAAGGACTCCCAAAACACAAAGCAAGATATGGCTGCAGGGAGCATCACAACAGGTTGAATTAACTTAAATCGGGTGGCGCTATGGCGCTACAGTATGGTGATGACAACGGTGACCATAGTTAAATTATTAAATAAATAATTGGTTATGTACCAGTGCACTTAAGTAGCTGTCTTGCTTTCAGTTATAACAGCCAGTGACACCAGATCCCTTGTCACCTAGTTACAGCGTTTGTACTTTGAGCAGTGTACACATCTTATTGACAAAATGTGAGCATCCCTGCCCATAGTAATTTCTGTCTGCTCTTTTTTGAGTAAGTTAGGAACAAAGCAAATCCCAAGCATACAGCTGCTACCAAAGTGACCATACTAAGTTCTTACAGTACTAAAGTTTATAAACTCAGGGGAGCAGCCGATGTTAGTTAGCAAGTACAGTGGATTGCTGCTGCTACCTCGCTGTTAACCATTACTTCCACACATTAATTGCAGTCTGTTCATACAATAACTGCAGATCATACTGTTTCTTTAGGTATGTACCAACTAAAGACCAACCATATAAATAACCTGCAGACACTTTTTAACCCTTCAGTGTATTAGCCTCTGGTACAGAGCTGCAGCCAAACTTTTAAAGTGCACCATTGTATACATTTAATTTCGTAGTATGGAGATCTGTGCATATTAAGCAGTATGACTCAGTATCTTCCTATAAACGTAATGTAGAGGATTAGATGAGTAGCCAAAAGTTTATTTCGGGATTGACTGACATGGTCCTCCTAGATAAAGCAGATGAAGCATGAGGTAGGGTAATGGCAAAGTGTGAGTGGTCGTAAGACTTAATGAGGTTGTAATATCTGAGTATAGGAAAAAAACGCACACGCTGAACTTGTAAAACTGACCAGGAAGACAAGAAGAACTATGAACTGTATCACCCTTTATTACGAAGGTATTTCTTCAGAATGAAGAAGTCCTAGTTTATTACTGACAAAAGCTCTTAATATAGTCTTAATAAAGGGCGATACAGTTACGAGTTCTTTTTGTCTTTGTGGTCGGTTTATGTGAAATATATGAATAGTGAAGGTTAGCAGCTATAAAGAATCACCTGTCTTACAACTCATAGTGTTTGCAAGATGTTACCCCTACCCAGTATTTGAAAACAACACATTGATGAACTGTAATATGTAGAATTCCTCTTTTATTTAACCTGCTCAGTAGACAACACAAATACTGCTTGGACGACTGTGTATGCATTAAGTATTAACACCTGGAACATACTTATTACAAATCTTTAAAAGTCCATTATGTTGCCTTTGTTCAAACAGTAGTAAAGCTACAAAATGGAGGACTCAGTAAAGGCTGATATTTTGCAGTGTAGCCTTTACTTTGGGTACCTTCACCCTGTCATTGTATATAACATTACATTTACTGTAAGCAGTACAAAATCAATCCTACACCACTAGTTGTGCATCGTATAAAGCATTCTTGTTCTGTTCTTGAACAGCTCAGTTAATCTTCCTCTAATAATTTGCTAAATGGTAAATAGCAGCTACTAGTACGTAGAAGAGACTTGCACTGTTTTGATACATTTAACCATTGCTTATTGAGTTCATGGTTCTGGTTCTGGTTGCAGCTGTATTACATGAGGCGAGCAAGTAGCTGAAGAAAATGAGAAGCAGTAAACCATTCTGACAAAAAAATCATCGTGAGCTGTAATATTGATGTGAAAGAAACTGCTAAGAACTACCCATACAAATGGATTCATTCCATGCAACTTAAATGTATAGTTTTGGGGTGCAGGCAGTGCCATTATCTTTGCGCTTTAATGTTCTTTTCTAAACGTGTTTCATCTAGATGTAGCATTCATGAGCAGGTAATTCCCCTTCTCAATTTCCTGTAATTTACATTTGGTCGTATGGCTGTAAAGCAAGTTTACCAAAATACTACATTTAGTTCAGTTGCTGCTGTTCTTCTCTCCAGAAGAATGACTGCTTGTTTATACATCCTTCAACTGTTTCATTTCATATATCCATAGACCACATGATTTTTAGCCCCAGTCAAGTAATTAAAAAAAATAGCTACCTAAACCACCAGTTTATTGATTTAACCCCTCAGCTGCCATACCGAAAAACTTTATTACGGCTTAAATTCAGTAGTCAAAGGGGGACAAAATATTTATTTCATTAATGTTAATTATGCACTCATTGGAAGCCTAGGGAGAAAAGCTTCACAGCCAAGATAAAAAAGCAACATCTAAAAATTACAGATAAGCTAGTAATTCATGCAACTTTATACAGAAACACCCACAAAACTCAGAGGGTGATTAATATGGTGCCTGTTTAAAATTTCAGGACTCAAATTGCTGAAATCCCGAAATATGGAAACTTACTGTCCAAAACTCTTGACTTACTTAAAGTAGGTCTGAGACTGCCATTTTTCTGAATATTCCCCTTTATCCAAGATATGGTGAACTCATAGTAGATACAAAGTTTAAAGGTGTGAGGTGCCTTCCTTTGACATCGGAGGGTGCAGCAAGTTTTGCCTCCTGCAAAAAAAAGTTTAAAGAGAAGTGGTATTCGATATTGACTCTTCACCTGTATTTTCTTTTTCTTTCTTTTTTCGGTTTGTTTCTTGTGCTGTGCAGAGTTTCAAGATTTCAGTAAGAAACAGAGTAATACACTTGAGATGCCATCTAACAGTTTGACATATTTTAAAAGATTCATTTTTATTTAGTCATTGTCTTGTATGTAAGACCGATCTTGAGCATACATGATCTAGGCAGCTCTGTAAGGTGATGTGCAAACTGGAGGGGTGCCTTTTTCATTTAAACTTTTTTATTTTTTGTTTTGTTTAAACTTAAATATTGGAAATTGGACTGGGGCAAAACAGCAGGCTCACTGTCAATGGCATGCATTCTGGTTGTGCAATGAATAGAAAACATGTAAAAGTATTTTTTTCTTTTTAAACATGGGTGCAACTGTGCAGTACTGTTATTAATTGTGACATTCTGCTGTGTGCATAGATGAGATTGGGGACTCTGTATGATGCTGCTGCTGTTGGCAGTGGACGAAAGCAGCAGCAGACAACTTTTTAAAAACCCTAAAGATTCAAAACATACTGCAGGGATAAATGTACTGTAAAGTGGAACCTCAGCCTACAGGGATGGGTTCTCAGTAGCAACAAGGTAATTTATTAAGGTATTTACTGCCAGGAAACATAATATGTCTGTGGGGGTTTCCCTTCAGTTACCGCCACACAGATGGTAGAGTCTACCAATATCTAAAACCATTCCACGGAAGTCAGAATACCGAATATAGGCATACCCAAAACAAATAAAGAACCCCTAAACTCCCTACTTCTGTGGACCCAGGAACAAGTGTTACCATGGGTCCAGAAGGGGGGGACATGTTTGGACAATCTGTTTTTGACAATTCTGATGTTTGGAATGTAGGAATCATGCAGGTGGGCTCAACCACCTGTGTGGCAGGTTATTGATAGAAAACCATTTTGGACAGTGGCAATAATGCACATGACATACAACACAGTCTATTCAATATTTTTCAGTTTTTAATGTATTTATTAAGACAGTTGTGATAGTGTTTGGGGAGGCTGTAGAATCAAGATGAAATACATTACTGTGACTCTTGGGGATGATGAGTTGATGCTCTGTGAAACTGGTAAGCAGCTGAGAATTTCTGGTTGACTACAGTCCAGAGTTAGGGACTGTGTTGGAAGCTGGGCCAATCAGTGTAAACTGTCTGCTTCTGGCACTTTGCTTCCTGCAAAACTGTTTTTCATTCGAATGGTGTATGGTGTAGTTCAAAGGGACCTTTTTAAGTGGTTGTGGAGCTGTGCGTAATGGCCAAAAGGTTTTTTATAGTAGATGCAGTGTTTATTTTTCTTATTCCTGGCAATTATGTGGTTGCATTTGTTTCACACATAATTTTCACCTGTGAATGGTGTAGACTTCCATTATAAATTTATGTATGTATTAATTTGTATTTGTTTTCCGGATAGAGCACTGATCCCCATGAACCTTTTCAGACTCATCCAAGGAACAGTGTCTGGTTAAGTGACTTGCTCAGAGTCTTACAGTTGGGCAATGGAAGCTGAGGGAAACAAACCTTATACCACTGGACCACACGAAACTGATAATTTGCAGCTTCTTAATCTTCTAAGCCAACTGCAAGATATATGGTGAAATATGACTGGAAATGGTCCTTGAACTATATTTTAAGTTAAGGCAACATTTGAAAAGCTTTAAAAATGTTTATACTAACTTAAGTTTGGATTATAGACACACAGAGCACATTGCACTTACTTCTTTCTGATGGTGATGATTAGGCATTTCCTTTTTGTTTCGTAAGAAATGCACTGCAGTGTAAAGTCCTGCTTATATTTTGATTTATGTTGATTCCCTGTAAAAATGCATCATCCTGTGAATGTTATCAAATGCTTGCCTGCTTTTCACAAAACTACACTGATCCCACATCTGTCAGCATTGATGGCACTTTTGCAATTCCCTTAAATATTAAACACTTAGCAATCATGATTTAGAATTCAAGTTGGACTATATGAGGCAGGGTCTGCAGAATCCTTGCCCTCCTTTGGATGTATAGCTACCACAGTGCAGGTTATCTTCACCCTTTTTTTTTTTTTTTTCAAAACGTTATTGACTGTTCCTTCCAAATATTCAACAGCCTCCTTCCTCCTAACTTCCAAATTTCTGTGGGAATTCCATCGGCTCCTGAAAACTTCCCTGTTGCTTGGTAATGCATTACGTTTGTTTGTACTTTATCTTCTGTGGCTGTTAATTACTGAGGTTCCGCTTCACCAAGCTGTGGAATAGCAGTTATTTAAAAAAAAATGCTTCCAGATGTGTCTGTTCCTGATTTTCCTACTCTTCTGTTTCTGTAAGTTTTCATAAAATTGTCGAAATATCTCCATTATCATCTCTTCAGGATTCATAGTTAATGTTCCTGTAATGGGGTCCCCACATCTCTTTCCACTTTCTGTTGCCCAAGTCTTTACACTTTTGTGTGCTATGAAATTGTCAAAAAACAATTGTTTATCCAGAGTTTTCCTAAATAAAGAACTCTTTGTAGGTAGGAAGGGATAGCCCATTAACAAGGTTTACTTTGATTTATATTTGTTGTTTTACCTTTAATTTCACTGTTGGTTGTTAGAAAGAGAGAGGTTTTAGACAGGCAAGCTCTAGCCATCCCAATGGGCTTAGACAGCTATAAATTCACACAGACTGCAGAGAGGAAAATCCTGAGCATATCTAAACAATCCTACGTTGGTTTGTGATTTATTGATCTTTACTGTTAAGTGCAACTGCAAACGATAGTAAAGGAATTACAATTTTTGTCTGGCTTGCAGAACTTCTGTGTTCGGAACAACTTTACTGCACTATGTATTATTACTGTGTATTATTTAGTTGTTTCAGAAAAAAACGAACTAGAGCCAATAGCTATGTGTGCTACGGAATTGTCAAAAAAGCAATTGTTTATCCAGAGTTTTCCTAAATAAAGAACTGTTGATAGGTAGGAAGGGATAGCCCGGTAACAAGGTTTACTTTGATTTATATTTTGTTGTTTTACCTTTAATTTCACTGTTGGTTGTTAGAAAGGGAGAGGTTTTAGACAGGCAAGCTCTAGCCACCCCAATGGGCTTAGACAGCTATAAATTCACACAGACTACAGAGAGGAAAATCCTGAGCGTATCTAAACAATCCTACATTGGTCTGTGATTTATTGATCTTTACTGTTAAAAAGTGCGACTGCATGCGATAGTAAAGGAACTACAACTTTTGTCTGGCTTGCAGAACTTGTATGTTCGAAACAACTTTACTGTACTATGTATTATTACTGTGTATTATTTAGTTGTATATAAGTGGCGGCTGGTGACTTCAAATCAAAGGTGGGCTGCAGGAGACAACTGAATGGGTGGGGTCAATGGGAAGGGGTGCAGCCAACTAGAAAGGGAAGGAGCTATGATCAAAACCACAAAAACTAACTAAATACACTGCCCTGGGTGCCAAACCGTCATTATGAGAGTCCAATCAAGACAAAATGAAGTGTAGAAGAATAAAAATATTTCAATGCATTGGCTGCATGACAGCTTACTTAATATCTAGATGGAAACAAAAAGGTTGTGAGGCATGAAAAAATAAATTACTTTTTAAATACATTAATGGAATGCCAGTCAAAATCAAGTATAAGAAAAACAAGCAGCACTCAACTCAAACCACTTCTTGCACTGCAGTTCTAATTATAATTTATATTCAGCTTTATTAAAGTACCAAGTAACATGCTGAAAGTAGAAATCTCTGATGCCCTCACTTGTAAAAATGTTTCTTATCCAAAAAAAGACCTGCTGCCTGACAACTATCTACTTGTTTCATGGGGAAAACATGATCAAAGTAAGAAACGAAAAGCAAACAAGAAATAAGTTCAAGATACATTGCTTAAAAGGATTACTGTACAGGTTATGGACCACACGATTGGCATTCTGTTTAGTTTTGGGTAAAGCCTGCAGAGATGACCGGAAGTCTTCAAGTGTAATGAGCTTCTTAAAATAATGTAATCCTGTCCTTTATGACAAATATTGTCATATGCATTTCAATACCCAAGGCTTATACATTATCTAGTTAAGTATTCTCTACATGGCAACAACAGAAAGGCTTTCAATGTTGGCATTTCTTTAACAGTGTGCTTATTAAAGCTTACTTGCATCTTACGATCTCAGCCAAGCTTACCTGATGGTCATTAAATTATTGCTACTTAAACACAGAGCAACAGGCACTTTGAGTAATAAGCATAAATCAACAGTACAAGAAATATGACAGAAACCAGACCATTCTGCAAAAATCAAGGACAGATGAAAAGCCACTCTAGTACTTGTGTCTACCTTGGATGGGGGGGATACTCTGCACATTTACACTGCTTAACTACTCCTTGCCTTGCTTTGACACATCCAGAGTCACTATATGAGGGAGTGGGGTGCAACAAGTATGTCACAATTTGAAATGTCTCTGGCTGACTGTGATGGCCCTGACACATTTGTCATACCTCTCAACCTCAGAGCAAGAAATCTGGACAAAGGCCCAAAAATAAGGACAATTTTTAAATATTGCTCTTATAAACTTAGAAAGATAATAGAATAGATCTTGCATTAGTATGAATTTTCTGAATGGTATGAAATCTGAAACTCAAATGTCTGTCATTATTTTCTAACTTCAGTCTTTAATGATTTATCACTAATTTGCCAAAAAAAAACACAATTTTATGAAAAATGGACCAAAATGTGATGTAAAAATATAAAATAGCCACACAATACAGCTGGGAACCTAACAAAGAAGGGACACTTTAATATTAGTACTGCTAACTTGAGCAGCTGACAAAATAAAAGAATCTACATGTATTTCTGAAATAAAAGTAATCTATAACTCTGATTTTTACAGTTATTTCTTAATTGTAAACCCTCCATGTTTTCTTCCAAAATTGCTATTTTGCGGAGGGATTGTTATGGGGAAAAGCAACATTTTGAGCCAAAATCAGGGACAGTTGAGAGGTTTGGCTATGCTATAAAGCAATTTATTTGCATGTACCTCTCAACCTGTTAATGCAATAAATCTGGACAAGGCCAAATATATTGGGGGAACATATAAACAGTACTAAAAATTGCTCTTGTATAAACTGAGACAGTTGATAGAACAACATGTCTTAGCATGCATTTTTCTGAAGGTTATGAAGTCTGAAACTCAGTGTGTCATTATTTAGTGACTTCATTCCTAAATGATTTGCCAGAAAACCACAAATTTTATGAGGAACAAACCAAAAATAAGAAGCAAAAATCTATTCATTCTTTGAAAATCTGGACAGTTGGGAGGTATAGTTCAGCTAGGGCTGTCTTTAAGTTTGCCGCCCTTCCCCCTCACAAAATCATGGTAACTTCTACAGTCCACCATTATCAGTAAATGTGCACAATTCTACAGTACATCATTGTAAGTAAATATGCACAATTCTACAGTCCACCATTATCAGTAAATATGCACAATCTCTGAAGAAGTAAAAAAGTCATCTAAATAATTCCACATTAAATAAATCTGTAACTAATGAAGAGGTTGCTGCTAGCAAACACCGTTATATTTCATGGTTTCATCGAAAAAGTGTCTGAAGCCCCTGAGGAATAAATTGCCTATATTACATTAAAAATGATAAGCTAGTAATATTGCAATAGGAAATGGATGGCAAACTGATAACAGGCTCATAGTTAGTATCTTAACTTTTTCAGTACGGCAGCATTCACCCCTTGTGGGAGTAGAACCAACAACCTTCTGCATCAAAAGCAAGTACACAACCTGTTGTGCTATTAACAATGCAAGCTGACTTAGCATAAGCAGCACTAAACTTCTCTTTCCCTGCAGCTCTCCGCTCCTTGTAAAATCTACTCAATACTCAACTGCATCTCAATTTCTCAGCACAAGAAATCTGGAAAAAGCCAAATTTATTGCGGGGGGGGGGGGGGTCAAAAGCCCAAAAAACAGGGACACATTAAACATTGCTTGTATAATCTTGGAAAGTTGCTAGAATAAAATGCTGTGTTACCACCATACATTTTACTGCCAAGGTCCCTGTACAAAAGAGTCAGAGCAACATACCACTATGCCAAATCAGCTGCTTTGTGAAAGAAAAATGTGTGTTACCACCATGCATCTTACTACCAATGTCCCTGTGCAAAACAGTCAGAGCAACATACCACTATGCCAAATCACCTGCTTTGTGAAAGAAAAATGCTGTGTTACCACCATACATTTTACTGCCAAGGTCCCTGTGCAAAACAGTCAGAGCAACATACCACTACGCCAAATCAGCTGCTTTGTGAAAGAGAGGAAGACTGAAACTTAAATGGCTATCATTTAATGAATTCAATTCTCACCATAGCTGTCAACCTCTTAGCACAAAACACCTGGACAAACCCAGTAATGAGGGAATACAGCCCTCAAACATATTCAGTAAATTCATTTCTTGCCATAGCTGTCAACCTTAGCACAAAAAACCTGGACAAAGCCAATAATGGGGTAATACAGTCCCAAAAATAAGGACAAATTTCAAATATTCATCTTATAAACTTAGAAAATTGCTAGAATAAAAGGTTGTGTTACTATGTATTTTCTGAAGAATATGAAGTCTGAAATTCAAATGCCTGTCAATTTTACTTCTGATGGAACAAAAACAATTTTCAGCAGAGGCCCAGGGAGAAATACTGCAGACACATGTCTTTGTAAAATGGCAGGACACCAGAGCAAATCCACACAAACACAGGGATGAGATGCAGACTCAGAAGGCACCCCAGCCAAGAATCAAACCAGAAAACCTATAGCTGTGAGGCAACAATGCTACCACTGCACCATCAAATATGTAAGGAATTAAACATTCAGAAACCTGAAGTCTGAAATTCAAATGCCTGTCACTTTTATTTAACATTTGTTAATCAGGACAGTCTGACTTGGAACAAAAAACAATTTTCAGCAGAGGCCCAGGAAGAAATAATGCAGACATGTCTTTGTAACATGGGAGGACACAAAAGCAAACCCACACAAACACAGGGAGAAGATGCAGACCCCAAACAGAAGGCACCCCAGCCAAAAATCAAACCTGAGAACCTGCAGCTGTGAGGCGACAATGCTAGCACTGCACCATCAAATATCAGCATTGCAACATTTAGAAACCACAGATATTATGAGGAACAGATCAGATCAAATATGAGGCAAAAATCTGCAATTTTTTACAAATGGTGGTGGGTAGGGAATTCAGGTCCTTAACACCTGCATACAAGGTACAGGGTTCAAGCCTGAGGTATTCCCTACCACACCACCATGAGTTTGTTCTAGCCACCAGTATATAGCAACTGGGGCATTTTACACACACACACACACACACACACACACACACACACACACACACACACACACACACACACACACACACACACCCCTTCCATAGCTGTTAAAGAACCACAAACCTGCCCGCGCATTACGTCCGTTGGAGCATCAAATCCACCACGCGAGATGTTCTTCCCCCAACAAGACTCCAGCCTGCCGACATTGCAGTCCGAGCCCGATCCGTTTCCAGCGACGGTCTATGCAGTTACAACTGCATAGACTTCTGGGATCTCTGTTCTTACATGTTTCCTAATCCGGACTGCTGCTGAAACAGTCTGCGCATGCTCCAGACTGTCTCAGCAGCAGTCCGGACTAGTGCGCATGCGCGAAAGTCCGCGATTTTTAATTTTCTTTTTTATCTTTTCTGTTTTTTCTTTTTTTCTTTTTATAGCTGGGGAACTGCAGTCTGGCAGTCCAATAGCACGGGCTGCCCCTGTAAATTGCTGGTGAGATTTTTTTTGTCATAGAAGTTGATTTAAGTTCTCTTTGAGTTCTGTGGTTATTGTTTTTGATTGATTATTATCAATTTGTTTGAAGCTGAATATGGATTCCTTAAATGAGTATGCAATTAACAATTTGCTAATGCACAAATATCTTGTACAGTGTAATATATGTTCTGCATATTTAAAGGTAACAGCTGATAACACTGGTGATATGTGTTCCTTGTGTCAAAAGTTGGATGATTTGCTTACCATTGTTAGAAGTAAGTCTAGACTCAATGATGATGATTGCACTTGTGCAACTGGCATGGCTTGGAGAAATGTTGTTTCATATGTTAATGACTGGACTGGTAAAATAAATAATGTTAGGCATAGAACAAATAGAACACATTTAGGAAAGGATGCATCTATTTTCTGCAAAGATCTTTCAACCCCTATGAAACAAGACAATGCCCCTGACAACTTTGGATTTCAGGATGCAAGTATTCAGCAGTCTCAGGATCCGGTTGGTTTATAAGGAAACAAGAAAAAAGGAAGGAAGAAGTTCACAACAAATAAGGAAGAAAAGAAACTGATTAATGACTGTAAAGGAAAGAGAATACGTAGTAAAAAGGACACTGCTTTAAGTAACACACAGGTTACAGGGAATGGTGATATTTTTCTACCTGAAAACCTTCAGTCTACAGAAAAAGGAATCATTTTTCTGCCAGAGAAGGTAGAAAAAAGAGGCCAGGGACAGGCGAAAAGGAAAAAATCAAAACTGAATGTGGAAGGATTGAAGAACATTATTGTACAAAAAAAGAAGAGAAAGACAGATGTTGACTACATGGCTCAAGCTGTGGATTTACAATACTACATGGGTGAGAATTTAATACCCAGTGAAAACAGTGGGATTAATAAGACTAATGGTGATGAAGATCTAACCTTCATAACAATTGATAAAGCAGATGTTACTGTATTAGAAGCTGAAGATTCTTCAGAGCTGGCCAGCAAAGCTATTCTTGTAATTGGAGATTCAGTTATTAGAGGAACTGATACTTATATTTGCAGAGAAGATAATGAACATCGAATAGTGTTATGCTTGCCAGGAGCAAAAATAGAAGATGTGAGATGAGCCTTGGAATGCCTTAATGTAAGGAAGTACAGATCCGTTTTTATTCACGTTGGTCCAAATGATGTTATCTGCAAGGATTCTCTGACTGTTAGTATGGAACTGACAGCCCTCTTAGTATAGTTTGTATTGGTGTTAGGACATATTTTTCACAAATCACCTATAGAAAGGATAGTCAGGTCACTGTGAATGAAAAAATTTTTTTGGTAAATACCTATATGGAAAAAAATCCTGCTTTAAAAAAATGGAAATGTGCAGAGCATCCAAGCCTAGTTTTTGGCACACATGTTCAGACAGGATGATGTGCTTTTGTCAAGATCAGGGAATAGAATTTTTCTAGCAGATATTTTGCAGTATTTGACAAACACTAGGCAGGATTTTTGCCAGGTTGAAAATTGAACAGTTCACAGATAGCAATAGTTGATGCATCTCTGATGGTTGTTAATGCTAGGAGTATTAACAATACATTTTTTTAATTGGAAAATTTGCTAGGTTCCCACAAGATTGATGTTATTGTTTGTGAAACATGGTTAAAGAATAATGACTGGAAACTAGTTTTGTCAGGGTATAAATGTTTTTACTGTAACATACATTTTAACAAAAAATCAGGTGGAGATGTTATGATAGAGATTAAAGATAATTATGGGACCTGTGATTATTACATGTTCAGTGATAACACCAATACTATAGACTGTGTAACTGTGACAGTAAAGACAACTCTGGAACACCGTCTCAAACAACTACAGCTTTACTCCATTGCATATCACCTACTCAGGGGCAATCTCTGCCTAACATACAAAGCTATGTCAAACCCAGTGCTGTTGGACATGCTCCACTTAAAGAAATCCCAATCCCTCCGAGCTACACGCTCTAGGGACCTAAACCTTGTCACCACAATAAACAGGACATGCTGGAGGGATAGATTCCTGTCCTAGAGACTTCCCATACTCTGGAACAGACTACCTATGTCAAACAGAGCTCCTTATTAGCACTCTTCAAGAAAAATCTTGATGATTGGATGGGAAATGGGAAATTCACCCCGGGGATCACTTCTGTGGCTCTGCTCGACAGGGGCACAGGAAATAATTTTCTTGGGTGGCGGAAGCCAGGGTACATTTTTTGGCTAGGCTTGTATGGGCCCTAGGGCCGATAGCCTAGTACCTACCTATGAACCTATATAACAATTGTTGGAGTGTATAGACCACCAAAGTCAAGTGCAGATGACCTACAGGAATTCTACATTTCTTGCATGAAACACAGGACGGAAGAGTAATATTAGTTGGGGACTTAAATTTTTTCCAGAAACAGACTGGAATAATATTAATTCAATAACTTTAGTAAGGAAATTATTCACAAAGTATATTCGGGAACAACAATTGCTTCATATTGTAAACAAAACTACTAGGGGATGGAACATACTAGACATTGTATGTGTTCCTAAAGAAATTACTGTTACTTCAAGTCAAGTTTTACCGCCATTGATGTGCAGTGATGGTGGGGTTAAAAAGGTTAATTTGTTGCCAGATAATTCTGCCAAACTGAAATCTCAACCAGTGCACAGAAGGTTAATTACACATTTTATGGAAGCAAAACAGTCTCTATGTAAATCTAACTGGAGTGACGTGTTCAGTGGAAAAATTGCAGATGGAATATGGAAAGCTTTGAAAGAGAAATTGAGTGCCAAAAATCAAAACAGTGTTTAACATCAGGATCTAGGCATACAACATCTGCGGATATATTTCCATAAAAACAAGATATCTGATTAAGGTGAGAGACAAAAAATATAAGAAATGGAAGAGAGGTCGAACTACAACTTTGAAAATTGAAATAAGCTGGACAAACAGATTAAGCATAGTGTGAGGCAAGATCAAGAAAAAAATTGAAGAAAATTTATATAAAAATATTGAGCATAATAGGAAACCTTTTTATAGATACATAAAATGTGGAAGGAGTAAAGACATACAAATTGATGAACTGTGTGCAGATTCTAAAATTTATTCTCAGACACAACAGATTATAGATATATTTACAAAATCATATACAAAACAGTTTGGCTCCACAAAAGGGTTGATAAGTTGTCCTAGTGACATCCAGGTAACCCCAGATACTGGAATCAAATTAAATTATATTGAAAAAGAACTAAGCAAACTGGATACAAACAAAGTACAGGAAGGAGATGGAATTAGTAAAAATGACCTGAGAACTCTTCAGCAAGAACTTACGGTACCATTATATATTATTTACTAGGTCATATATAAATATGGGGAGAGTCCACAAAATTGGAGACATGTGCTTATTAAACCTATCTTAAAGGGAAAGGGGAGTAGGACAAACCCAGAGTCATATAGATCCTTAAGTATACTTTCATGTTGTGGAAAAATAATGGATAAGGTAATTTTGGATAAGTTATTGTCAGAACCAGATAGGTTGGGACTTGAAACTGTATATCAGCATGCATATGTTGAAAACAGAACTATTACCACCTGTAACATGATGTTCTTATAACAATATAATAACAGCTATGAATGAAAAATTGTGCTGTGATGTAATTTATATAGATTTGATTTCAGCATTTGACAGGGTTATACACAAAACACTGATCAATAAATTAGTGCAACTAGGTACTGATGTACTCTTGATAAGAAGGATAGCTGCATGGCTTACAAATAAGTCATGGCAAGTATCATACAGCAACTGAACTGGTGGCACCCTTGGTTACAGTCAAGGTGTCCCACAGGGCTCTGTTCTAGGCCCTTACTTGTGTATATTGCATCTTTCAGACCTAACATTTTCATCTGAGGTGTTCGGCTGTCTGTATGCAGAAGACCTGAAATTGGGTAAACTGATTGCATGTGTTACAGATAAGGCATGCCTGCAAAATAACTTGACTAAATTGACCATTTGGGCACAGGAGAATAATGTGCTGATAAATGCATCAAAAACTAAGCATATGAAATTTGGGAGGCATATACTGAAAAGTGAATATTTAATACAGCACACAGTGATTGAAACTGTAGACTCATTTAAGGATCTGGGTTTTTCTAATCGTATCAACCAATTGGTTAATGATAGTTATAGAACTATAGGTTGCATAAAAAGATTTATAAAGTCTAGGAAATCAAAAATTATGAAGTCATTCTTTGTTAGATACATTAGACCCAAACTTGAGTGTGGATTAACAATATGGAAACCCTATAAGAAAACATGCATGCGTAAACTGGAATGAGTACTACAGAAATATAACAAGGGCATCCATGGATGTGAAAATTTAAGTTATTATGAAAGACTAAAATATATGAACTTGTACAGTGTCTCTTACAGATATCTAAGAGGAGATCTTATTCAGGTATATAGGTAATTTAGAGACAACTACCTCTGGGAATGTTTGGGGTTATCAAAAAGTACTAGAGAATCATCAGGCGACCTATGTAGAAGATCCTATAGGAATGAGAAGTGTATTAATTGGTTCTCTGACAGAGTAGCTGATGCATGGAACAGACTACCAAATTAAATTGAAGTACTAGTTTATGTATTTTTAAGAAGAGCCTGGATATTTATTATGGGAGCAAGTGTTTTAGTATATTAGCAAGCTAGAAGGGCATTAATGCCCATGCTTAAAATATTTGTATGTGTGTATTTATAAAACATGTTCAAACAGAATGTCTGTAGAATGCATTAGTAGTATTGACGTAAATGGTATGTGAGAACATCACAGATTTTTTGAGACTATAATAGTGAGGCTGTAAAAGAATTAATTTTGTTGAACAGAAAAATACAGTGGTTTAAATCCCTCTCCTGTGACAGTATTTTCTGAAGAATCCATTAAAGTTAATAGAGTGCCTGGGCAGTTAAGATTTTAAAAATTTCCAAATGGGATTAATCCTATTAAGCAATTGTTTAAATAGCTCATGCAGATTTATGCCAGAATAGTTTGGGCATGCATATGTGAATTTGCAGAGCACAATGTGAAAGTTATGGTTACTTTGTTTTGAAGATGAAACATTGAATGAAGAGATTATTAAAAGCTGTGAGCTTTCTGTATGTGAACAAGAATAGGAATGGGTGTTTACTAGGCTAAAAATGAAGCCAGCATTAAAGAAAGAATATAAACTAAACTGGACAAATTTAGAACATAATATGCTTCTGAATTTGTATATTGGCTTGGTAACAAGGCTGGTACTCCTTCACCAGCACTGTGGATTATTTCAGCAAAATGCAGAATATGATTTTTTTCAGAGCCTCCAAATATTTGGGGCCAAGAATATATTGGTGGCTGGCCGAGAAGAGGCAGCAAAGGCTTTAGTGAGGTGCAAAAGCTGATCTGGACTAGTTGACAGTAGAAGTTGCTACATGGGGCATCCGCCCATGAGTACTTCCAGGCAGTGCATAGAGAATTGCTATTATTGACTAGGCAGAGGGGCAAAAAATGCAGAGGTAGACAGTAGTACAATAAAGGGCATAAAGTTCGAGTGACATTGTTTTCGCAGAAGAGCAAGTCAAGGTACTGTTTAAAAGGTATACTTTTAAACGGACAGCCAGTGTGACTCATATTTTGGTTAAGTTAAAGTTATGTACTTGTAATCTTAATTTGAAATATATTTTTCATGAGCTTTCTTCACTAGCTGATTGCACTGGTAGATCTTTGAATCAAAACAATGCTTTTGACTGAATCACCAATAATGCACTGGTACAGCTTTTCAGAAAGTGAAAAGTTAGCTTTGAAACAGTTTAGTAAGATTAAACAGTTGAGGTATATGAAAGCTAACAGATGTGCTGCTACTGGTATGAATGTTGACAGTTAAGGTATGTGCTATCTTTATGTTATAAATGGCTATTGAGATGTCTCTCTTGGGGAAGTGAATGACGCTTAAAATTTGATGGTCTTGAAGCTGCTGAATGTGCTTCACAGAGGGAGGATAATGGTAGGTTTATATAATTTCTGTCAAACTGGATATACTACAGTAAGGTTGTTCTTTGGGTTACTAAAAATCCATAGTAATGCAAATGTCTCTGCTCTTCAAATCAACAGTCTTTTCCCATGTTCATGGATGAAAACCTCAACAGAGCTGTAAAACAGACCTGAAGAGCCAACTGGCTCACTGATAGGACCCAGTAGGTCAAAATCGGAGAGGCCAGCCACTAGTGGAGTCCCCCAGGGCTTGGTACTGGGCTCACTCCTTTTTGTCATTTGTTTGAAGTGGAAGCAAACACTGAAGGTTTATGGCGAAGTTTGCAGATTATTGTAAGATTGTAAGCTGGGGGTTATCACTGACTCTCCCGCAGATGCTTCCCTTCTTCAAAATGGTTGTCTCTGACTAACAATTGGTGCTAAAGCCATGGCCTTAAACTCTGTGTGAAGAAATGCATACTTTCACACTTTGGGAAGCCAACCATCCCAGCTAATTATCATGTTGATAATACACCTTTAAGAGTCAGCGCAGGGGTCAGGAATCTGGGTATGCACATATACAGTAGCCTTACCTTCAGCCACCACGTGGCCACAGTGGTAAAGAAACCTTTTTATGTTGCCCCACTTATAAGTAAGGGCATGACATCTAGGTCCAAAGAGGTCATTATTCCTCTGTACTCTGCCCCGATCAGACCAGTCATAGACTGCAGTGCTCCCTTCAGTATATACCTAACTGGGTTAATGAAGTAACTAGAGCAAATTCAGAGGTTCCTTAAAAAAATAATACGAGCCATAACAAACTTGCTTTACACAGAGTGCCTTAAAGCCCTTCCCCTCTACTCAACTTTCCCATAGATTGCTGAGGGGTGATCTGTGCCTGGCCTACAAGACATCTGCAAACCCCACACATATGAATCTCCTGCATATTCGCAAGTCAAACCATACCAGAAGTACAAGGTGTAAAGACCTGAATTTTGTCTGTGACATAAACAAAACATGCTGGAGAAACAGATGTGTCTGTGAGACTGCCCCTCCTGTGGAGCAGGCTTCCCATCCATATAAAGCTGAGTTCACCTATTACCCAATTTAAGTGCATCCTAGGCAAGTGGATGGGAAATAGGGCATTTACACCAGACCTGGCACCCATGTTCCTTATGAACAGAAGTAGCTTATAAGTGCCTGGCCATCAGTGTCTTGTTTGGATACAGGACGTCATTATTCTTTGGGGAAAACTTGGCTAGGCTTAAAAAGGCTCCCTGAGTGATTAGCCTAGTAGTAATCTATAAATCTACAAAGCGTGGCTTCTTATGTAAAGTATTCCATTTGACTTTTTAAAGAAATTGTGGTCATTTGTTTGGTCTGGAGGTTTTCTGTTTCTCATTTTTTTTACTTTTCACTGGGATAGACATGATCAGAAGTTCCTCAATGTTAAACCAAACTACGCAGCTATTGAAATATTACTAATCTGACTTATTAGAGTTGGTTTTACACTGCAATTATTTTTTCTTGGATAGTAAAGATATCAAACAGATAAATGAGAGCTGTTTTGGCCCAATTATTTGCCAACATGATTTTAGTATAATGAGAATGAGTGTTTCTGTACAGTTGAGTGCTACCACTGTGTTAATTTCTATGTATTTTGTAAAGGAGAACCACACCCACAGACTCAAAAAAACATTTATTTCATCATGGTTTGGTGTTTCCTACATTTTAACACCACTCTAGCACTATTTACAGGTTTTTAAATATTTTTATACGTAATTTCTGTGTCTGACCACATGGGCTGTGGCATCCTGAATAACTCTGATTGTTTAGTCTGCCTCTAGGTATCCCACAATGCACTGCTTGTCTGTAAAAAAATTACATCACACAGGCCTCCTTCTTAATAAAGCTCCTGTCACTGCATTGATTTTACATGCATACACTGCTGTCTTTCAGTCAGTTAGTTTTAAGTAACATTCCATGCCATTCAATAACTCCTTATAACACAAATGGTGCAAATGCCACAGAACAGACTTTCAAAGTGATTTTTACTGTTGCTTATTTTTAGAATGGCTAAATTGCAGTCTTTTGTGAAGCCTGAATTGTACTATTTTGACTTATTTCCCATCCCCCTTCACACCTGACTTCTCTAGCTGTCAAAGTGCTAAGGATAATTTGAGCTGTTACCTGCTGTGATTGACAGCTCACAGCAGGAGACTTGACTCATGTACTGTTTCCTTGTTCTAGCCTTTGTGTTCTGTACGGGTAGGGGAAGGACCAGGGAGATGTGACATCACAACATGGGTAGGTTTTAAAGACAGTCATGGTGATGTCAGTTTGGAGAGGGGAATTGGCCAGAAAACTACCTGTATTCATTGCCCTTGATGACATCAATGAATTGGAGACTGCAGCAAGCTTTTCCAGGGCAGGATAAAAGTTTTTTTTTTTTTTTTAAGTGAAACTACCACAGTATGTTAAGATACTGTTCTAGTGGAGAGAAACAGTTGATTTAAAATATTTTAAACGCTGTATTGTTGTTTATTCATAGCAGGAACAGTAAATAGGGAGAAAAGGACAAAGAAGTTGAGCATTTAATAATAGAATCCCATTTTTGTCCTTTAATGACTTGCATAGTGTTCATATGGTCAGGTTCAGAGCAACAGCTGAATGATTGTTTTTGGCATTTCCAGTGCTAACTCCTTCAAATTTATAAACACTTGGTCTAGTGCCAATATTTCTTTTCTACACTTTAAAGTAAGTTATTTATTTTAATTTATTGTTTTTCAGTCATGACCCTGCCAAATGGCAACAGCAAATATGCAGCAGTATATTCATGAATAAGAGCAATTAATACACACAGCAGTGAACTGTTAGTTCAGCATTTCCTTTACCCTAATTTAGGCTACACAGAAAAATAATTATTCACATGATAACAGACATTGAGAAAATTCTCTGACCAAAGTAATCCACTTATGTAGAATAACATCTGATGGCAAAGGTTTTTCTGAAGTTTCAGAAAATTTAAAATTTGTGTAGATACTATGGTTGTAGTTGGAATTGGTAAAAAAAATATCTGCAAAGAAATACATGCGCATAGAGTTGGCAAGTTTCCAGCTTTTCATGGTAGTGTTAGAACAATCATATCAACGTTAAAAACTATGTTACGGTTGAGAGCTGTCTGACAGGGAGTCTGCCACAGCCCCAGTTTTGGTGTATGTTTTTTGTGCTTTGAAATTTCCTAAATTATTTTCAGTGTCCGGTACATCTTAAGTGAACAATCTAATATGGCTGCTTTTATTCAAGAATTTGAGATATGTGTTAGTTTATTAAAAGTTTAATTGAGAATTTTTTTACTGTATTTTCATTGATGGATTTTATCTGTGTGACTCCTGACTGTTTTGCTAGCTATTTAACTGAAAATCTAACTGTTCTGAAGATGTTTCACACTGCTAGTATACAAAAGAGCTTATTGCATTAATAAAGGTGTTAGCTTGTGCACTTTAGAGTATCCTGGTTTTATTGGCTTGTGTTTTATGTTCACTTTTCACAGTTATAGCTTTTGTTGGTTATATCTGAAACAAACATACTAAAGTGTTCTGAACCCAGAACTTCACCATTGTGATACTCCCCTACTCAGTTCCACATTCCTGACATCTTTCCTGTCTCCACAAACTTTAAATCATACTCTTCAGCCATGTAGCAGTCCATTTCCTTCCCCCACCTCTGGATGTTTTTTCTAGCAACCAACCACCTATGCAAGGCCAAATAAAAGGCCTTAATAACGTCCAGGTAGACCACATCCACTAGTAATCCCCTCCCAACTTCTCCTGTAAACCAGTCATAAAATTGAATCAAACATGTCTGATACCTCCTTCTGCTATGAACCTGTGCTAATGGTTTCCATGGAGCTTGAACAATAGCCAATCTTTTATTGAGGCTCTCTGACTACTGTCAGAACTGTAATTCTGTGGATTTTCCTATCCCCACCTTTGCACACGTGCAACCCTCTTGCTGTCTTCCAGTCTCTATAACTTTTCCACTGTATTGATCAGTTGGAGATTTCTGTTAGGAAATCTGATGGTACACTGGCCTAATTTCTAATGATCCTGGAAGATAGCACATTTGGACCATGAGTGTGCTTTCAGCATGGTGGTTGTTTGCTGTCCCAGGTTTCCTCTGCCACCCTTCCAGAATGGCATGTCTCCTCCCTTTCCTTTATGAACAAGCCATTACTTCTGCTTTTTCTTTGTCTTCCTTGAATCTTCTTCCTGTCCTTGCTCAGCCTTTCTAGATCTGTTGTATCCTTCCTATTTTCTGTCCTAACATTTATTTATTTTGTTTGTTTACCGGGTAAAAACATGCTGGCTATACCCTTGCAATTCCCACTCTAATATCACCCACCCCATCCAACCACTACCTTTCTTTCCACTCTACTAACTACCTAGCTCATAAGTTCAGATGCTCATAAGCCTAGTACTTATTATACAGCAGGAACAGCAGGAACTTCTCATTGTAACATTTGTTCATGTCTGTTATGTACTTCACAGATAAAGATTCTAGTTATCTACTGATGTACTATGTTCTTCATCTGTAAATATGTTGTAAGTAATTGTTGTGTAAATTGTTAATCGCTATGTAATCCAGTGTAACTACTGTCTGTTTATTTTAGCTGTGGAGCTTTTCTCCCCGGGCCTCCACTGAAAATGGACCTACGTCCAGTCGGACTCTCCCGGTCAAAAAATGTAAATAAATAAATAAATAATGTGTGACTGGGCATGAGGCCCATTTTCAGCAGAGGCCTGGGGGAGAAAAGCTCCATACCTACAAATAGACAGTATTAAACAATCAAATTGAACATGTATTAATCAACAACGTGTAAAGCAAGTCAGTAAAGAAATTAGTTATATAACAGTAATTAGCAAATAATTAACAAATAAATTGACAAATTTAACAAAAAATGGCACAGTTAGTGATAAAAACTGGCCGCATGAGTTAATAGTGAGAACACTGCGATACAGTAATTGCAAGATAGAGAAATGCAGTCTACATAACAGTTAAATACAAAGCAGTGTATGTGTATATATTGCAAAGTAGCGTTGTCGCCTCACAGTTAGACATTTCCCGTTCGATTCTCAGAGCGTCTTCTGTGTGGCGACATGCGTGAACGGGCGTTCCTTCATTGAAAGTTGTGCGTTAGGCCCGGCAAGCCAGCACGTAAAACTCTACTGCCAATCATTAGCGGACCAGAGTTCCGTTGTGGCGAACCCTAACCGGGAAAAGCCGAAAGACACAAACAAAACTGAGTGTAGAATCAAGATTTGTAGCTGTGAGAATGAACTAGGTTAGGATAATGTAAGGGAGTAGTAGGTAGCTTAACCAGGAGTATGGTAGGTGCAGAGCCAGTGTTTTGCTAGATGTTCCTTAAGGAGGTTTTTAAACTCATGAATGCTGGGGTTTTTAGCCATAGGTTGAGGAAGATTGTTCCACAGTTTGGCAATTTTATGGGATAAAAGGGCGGTGCCCTGTGTGTTGTGGGCTTGGGTAATCTTTAACAATAGTTTATTTGAGGATCCTAGAGTTCTAGGATTGCTGTTGGGTTGGACTAGATTGGTGAGTGCTGGGCAGTTGTTAGGTTTGTGAATTATATTGCAGACTATGGACAGTTGGTTAAATGGTAGAAGGTTTGGTACTTCTAACCATTTAAGTTGGAGTACAGAGCAGTGGTGGGTTCTGTAAGGGTGGCCTGTGGCAAACTTGTCGATTTTATTTTAGCATGATTCCAGATTATTTAGGCCAGATTTATGAATGTTTGTAAATACTAGGGAGCCGTAGAGGAGGGTGGAGAGTAGATGTGTGCGGGCAGTGACTAGTTTGGCGTTGTCTGTAAGGTAAGGTTTAATTCTGTAAAGGGTGCCAGGTTTGGAGTAGACTTTTTTGATGGTGAGGGCGATGTGGGTGTCAAACCTTAGGTTCATAGGTAGGTACTAGGCTATTGTCCCTAGGGCCTATATAAGCCTAGCCAAAGGTACTCTGGCTTTCGCCACCCAAGAAAATTATTTTCCTGTGCCACTGTCGAGCAGAGCCACAGAAGTGATCCCCGGGGTGAATTTCCTATCTCTCATCCAATCATCAAGATTTTTCTTGAAGAGTGCTAATGAGGAGCTTTGTTTGATATAGATAGGTAGTTTGTTCCAGAGTCTGGGAAGTCTCTGGGACAGGAATCTATCCCTCCAGCATGTTCTGTTTATTGTGGTGACAAGGTTTAGGTCCCTAGAGCGTGTAGCTTATCATCGATTGTGACACCTAGAAGTTTGGCTTGGCTGGTGGGATCTATTTTGGCTCCGTTTGTGGAAAGGATAGAAAGTGGAGTCAGACATGTTTTGGGTTTATTGTAACTGAAGACAATTAACTTGGTTTTGTTGGGGTTAAGTATGAGTTGATGGCTAGTGAGGTAGTTTTCTATGTCCTGGAAAGATTCTTGCATTTTAGTTTGTAGGTCCTGGGGGTGGGGCTGTGCAGATTAATGTAGATTTGTTGGCATATTGGACTATGGAGAATAGTTGGGTTGAAGAGCTGAGGTTGTTAGTAAAAATTGTAAATAGAAGGGGGCCAAGTATGGATCCTAGGGGTACACCAACAGTGATGGGTAGAAGGGGGGACAGGGTGTTTTCTCATTTGGTGGCTTGCTGATAGTTAGAGAGATAACTATAAAACCAGGACAGGGTTGAGGCCATGGGATGATAAGTTTATTTAGTAGGATTTGGTGGGAGACTGTGTCAAAGGCTTTTGACATGTCAAGGAATATGGAGGAGACCATTTGGCCTCTGTTTATAAGATCTTGAATGGTGTTTGTGAAAGAAAGGGTAGTACTGGTACTGTGTTTTGGTGTAAAGTCATGTTGTGTGGGGGAGAGTAGTTTGTGATTAAGGAGGTGGGCAAGGAGTTGGGAGTGAATGCATTTTTCTAAGATTTTGGCTAGAGTGGAGAGTATATCTATGGGATGGTAGTTAGATCCTTAGAGGGGCTGCCTTTGTGTAGGGGAATGATGTGGGATATTTTCCTTAGATGGGGTACATATTGTTCAGAGATAGAATGATTGATTAGGACTGATATGGGATAGGCGATTGAGGGGGCAGCAGTTTTAAGGAATTCATTAGGTAATTTATCAGCTGCTAGACAGCAAGGTTTTGAATTTGGAAAGGAGAGATTTTATGTAGTTTGTTTGGATTGGGATGAAAGAGAATGGGATGGGGGAGTCAGAAGAAGGAAGGGATGCAGTGAGAGATTGATTAGTCGGATTACCAAGAAGAGCTGTGATTGAGTTAATGAAGTGGGTATTAAATTGTGTAGCTATTGGCTCTGAAACCTTGGAGTTGATGGGTGGGGGGTAGGGGTATAGCCTGGGTTGTGAAGATTGTTAATGTTTTGCCAAAATTTTCTGGGGTTAAATTGGTGGGTTTGCTGATCTGAAAGGTAATAGTTTTGCTTGTCTATTTGTATCTGTCTCTTAGTCTAGTTACGTAGCTGCTGATATGTTGTGTGGTCTGTGTTATTTTTGGTAGTGTGGTAAGTGGACCATGCCCTGTCTCTTTGCTTCAGCAGTGCTAGGGTATCTTTAGATAGCCAAGGTATGTGCCTAGTGTTTGCTCTTATTTTTCTTGTGGGTGCTAGATTGTTTAAGAAAGGTATTGTTGAAGTAAAGGAGTGCCTGATCAAGTGGGAGGTTTCTAAGTGGTGACCAGTTACTTTGCTGAAGAAGATGGTTGAAAGTGAAACATCATAAGAAACATCATAGACCCTCTGGGATTGGTCCTGTTTTAACTGTGTGTAGTGTTGAACATGCATCCTAGTCTCATGCTGTGACATCTTGCATGGTGCTTTGACAAAACAAATTAACAGCATAATTACACTCATCTCCACAATTCATGAGTTCATTTTAATGTTCACACAGTTCAGATCTCACTTGATCTACCTTCAGTAAAGGCTTCCATGTTCACGCGTCCTTTCCATTTTTTTCCTTTTAAATTTGTTGTGATTTTAGAAGGATATCCAAATCCTCTGAATAGTGGATGGCAGCTGCTCTTTGGGAGTGGAAGGAGGACCCTGTCATGACATAAGAAAAATACCAAAGTTTCTTTACCAGGATCATTGTTTGGAGGACTGGCGGATACCTACCCTCCCAGAGGTAACTCCTCATTTTGTGTGATTCACTGATCCTTGTGGGGACTTGAGATTGTGCCCCACCATTATTGTAGTGAACCAGAGAACTGGTACAAGTAAGAAACTGGCTTCCACCCTTGTGGGAATAATGAATCCTGTGACACTTGTGACACTTGTCCCTTTCTTAATTGGCTTTGGCCTGGGTTTATCAAGCCTGATCTTTGGAGCAACCTTGAGTCACCTGGTCACAAACTGTGGTGCTTAAGTTTGAGACTTCTACTTCAAGATAACTCCCTAGGTCCAGCAGAGTTGGTAGGCCCCATCTGAGAAGTCACTGGATAAGCTTACTTCTGCATTCTCAACCCAGATGTGGGATATTGGGCACTCCTGCTTTTTGCTTTGTGTTTGTGGGGAGTGGGATAAGTGCAGGATGGGACTGCTGGTTTCATTCGAGTGGTTCTGTAAGACGTACTTTCCTAAGTCCCACTGTGCTGATTAGAAAAATCTGGTGGCTCTCTGCTCTTTCATCCTTCCTTGTTTTATATTAGACTTGTACGAAATGTTTGTATCTACCAAGTGGGATTCTCTTGAGAAGTAGTAGCAGATACGGAAATCCACTGTAAGATTGCTTTTTCAGGAGCATTTCAGTGGACAAGTTATGACACTAACCCTGTTTCACATTTTTAACTCATTCACTGCAATGGAGCTCAGGAAGTTTGCAGTGCAACTTCCAAAAGGGCAGAGCCTGAACCTTTTGACAGAATTAAATTTATGTTCTCGCATTTCAAACAAGTGTTCATATGTCCGAAACCATAGAGGTTACTAAAGAAGTATAAATGGCAAACTCTTCTGCACAAACTATTTTTATTGTGATAGCATTCTTTTATAAGTCACTGTAAACACAGTAACTGTTACATTTGTAATATTTTGTAAACAATTTATAGTATCTCAGCAACCCCTCAAGTCACACACACTGTTCGCATTTTATTCATTTAGCTGAGAGTTTTCATATGAGGTTAAGGAGTTCTGTCTGTGTTGGTTGTTGGGATACTTAGAAAAATATGAAAATTACATCTATATAAATTAATATCATAAAAACAACAGATCTGAAGTAGGAAATTCATTTGTCAGCAACCTTTGGGACACCTCAGCATAGATCCAGCTCTTTACCCATAATCCCCTGCCAACCCTGACTGACCCCAGATCTAGTTTGTCACTCCATTGCCCATGATGCTACAACTCTTACAGAAAGCCAGTCAGCTGGGAGCAAAATGATCCTCATTGCCCCATTCTGGCCTCACAAACATGGTTCGATTCATCCACCCTGGATTCTGGATCTGCAACCTGGTCAACCTCAAGCTGACTGCTTGGTTGCTCCAGTTCCACTCCTGATAAGGACTCGAATCTCTTCACCAGTCAAAGCCATCCTAGTAGCAGCACATAAACCTTCCACCAGAAGGGTCTACACCATCACTTAGATCCTTCTTTGGATTTTCTAACTACCCTTTTCATCACTAGCTGCTCTACAGTCAAGGTACAACTAGCAGCGATCTAATTACTTCATGGTTGATCTTAAATACCTCTCTTGGTGGCCATTACTTCAACTAAAAGAGTCTCTGAGCTTCAGGCTCTCATCAGGACAGAGTTTACCTCAGGATCTTTCTGCCTAAGGTATCTTCGAAGCTAATATTAATCAGTCTATTAATCTTCCGTGTTCTTTCCCAATTACCAGAACAAAGGAGAGTACAAACTGCATTCCTTGGATGTGCACAGACAATTACGCTTTTATATTCATCGAACTGCTGGTCATAGGCAATCTGACCAGTTGTTTGTCTCCAAAACAAATTTAGGCAAGTCAATTTCTAAAGTTACCCTGTCACGGTAGATAGCTAGTTGTATCCTCTTGGCATATCAGAAGGCCTGCACCTCAGGGAGTCCAAGCAAATCTAGGGTTCCCTTAGATGATATTTGTTCTGCAGCCACTTGGGCCTCATCTCATAACTTTATCAGCCATTACAAACTGGATGTTGTCTCCAGAGGTAAGGCCCTTTGGCTCTGCAGTACTCTGGAATATTCTTCCATAAAGGCCACCCAGGATTCAGGTAGCTGGGTTCCTACTTCAGATTAAGAAGTTATGTACTCACCATAACGGTCCATCTGAGTAGGTATCTTTGACCTATAGGATTCTGTTTAGGATCTATCTTAGATAAGCCCCTTCTGGGGCACAGTAACAATGGTTATATCAGGCAAACTTGATCTCAGGTCAGTCAGGGTTGGCAGGGGATTATGGGTAAAGGGAGGAGCTAGGAGCTCAGATCTATGCTGAGGTAGAAGTTGCTGGCTCGGATCTGAGATCGGATCCGTGTCCCAAAGGTTGCAGACAAATGAAGATACCTACTCAGATGGAACGTTATGGTGAGTACATAACTTATTATTAATATCTATTTACCTGCAATAGACATAGGTCAAATATTAATGCAGTTGAGTTTGCCATTGTGTAAGCTTTAAGATGAAATCTTTTAAAATCATGTACATAGCATGGTTTTGGAATTATTGCTGCAAATATGATCAGCAGTATTTGACGCTTAGAGGTGTCAGTAGAAGTTAACTGCAGATGCACCTGGAGGCGTCACTCAGATGTAATGAGTTGATGCTGCTCAAGTACTTCTACAGTCTCTTATCTTTGTTTGAGAGTTGCCAGGAAATATGTGAAGAGGCAGTGAAGTGCCTTGCATTGTTCTACTGTGCTAATACTTTTTTATGTCAGATGTACTTGTGGAGGGACATTTCCATATGGAACTCTAGCAGAGAAGGTTATCTGGCATTCTCAGCAGTTGAGAACTGAAAATGTCATCGGATTTCTTAGATTATTTTGAATATCTAAAATTTACAGATACTCTGGCTACTTTTAGTGGAGTAAAAGTGATTTGAGTAAAACAAATTTTAATTGGGTAAGAAGAAATTATCGTAATGATTTAATTTATTTGATTTTTTTCTCAAGGTACCTGCTATTCTTGAGAACAAAGACAGTGAGGAGCTTACAGAATCAGAAGATGCTGATAGCAACACTGACTCCGATTCCCAGTATGGGTCTGAGAAAGAAGAGGATAGTATTCATCCTAAGGATCGACCACAGGAATCAGTCGTAGATAAAAAGGTATGTCAGCCCAAGTTAAGAAGGCACATTTGCTGTTTGGAATGGCACTAATCCCATTCTTCTTAGGGTTCATTCAACCACCAGATGAGACCCTTGAGTGAACATAGAAGTCTTTTCAGGATCCACACCTATTTCCTCGAGTACTCAACCTTACTGTTAATGTCAGTGACTTCTCTAAAAAGGGAGAGACCATTCTTACCTTCCTACTTTCACATTGATATTGAGTGTCTAAATCCAGGTTTAAAATACTCTAGCTCAGTCTCAGTTTTTTTCCCCTACATTTTCAGTGTGCTTTTTTCCAAATGATTTTTAATGATGTTTTACTATTTTTTCATAGTAGTCAGAGTGATATTCCACAAATATCCTTGTGGGTCTAATGAAGGCACTACAGGGTAAGCAGTATAGATGCCTTTGGTGCTTAGGACTTTACCATCTCAGTGAGTGCTGCAAGGTTTACCATCTTTTTTCTTCTTCCACCATTTAGAATCAAGTAAGTTGTGTCTAGGAGTACCTGGAAGAAATATCAAAGATGATGATGAAAGGCATAATGGAATTCTGGGAATAAGTCATTTTCAGATGACCATCAGCAGCACAGGAAATAAGATTATAACTCCTGGGTTTATCAAAGTCATTAGGTGACTTTATCCTTAGTGGTTTAGTGACCTACTCTCCAACAGTGTGGAGGTCATTCGGGCAGTGATAAAATTTATCAACAGGACAGCAAGATTCCCCTAGCTGGAATAAATCTCTCCAAGTGTGTCACCTTCCTGCTTTCCTCACATCGCCCTTAATGGTTTTGAGGATGAGGTTTTTTGGCTGCTATCCTGTGTGGAAAACTGTACCAAGCATTTCTGGTGGTGTTTCCAGAAGATTCCCCAAAGAGGTGTCATACTGGCAGAAGGAAAGCTTAGTGCTGGCACTGAAGACAGGTCTCTCTCCAAAGGATCTCTCAGGGGATTCCTTTGTAACTCTTACAGAGCTCTTTCAGTTAATCAAAACTCTGGCTTCCCAGCAGACTTCTTATACTTTCATTATCACCCCAGATATCTGGTCAGGTATTTGTAAGATCCTCAGCCTGGTTTGCTTAATTTAGATGTGGGAATTAGTCTTCAGCCAAATTCCATTTCCACTATGAACCTTCTTCCAGATAAGTGAGCAAGAAGCTCCATCCTTTTAATGATTTCATCTGGAAAGCTACTGAAGTGGGGGTTGTTTTTTGGTACAGTGCTGAACAGGTGTCAGCAAATGTCAGAGTCCAGGGTACTTTTCCTTCTCCACCTTCTTCAGTGGGCCTGGATGGAAATCTTCATGGGCACAAGCTGCAAGCCAAAGCTCACAGAAGAGGTAGGAAGTATCCTTACCTTGTTGAATACTTTGTCTTAGACCAACATCATTTAGCTACCCCTGCGCTGACTATATCTTCTTGGCGTCTGATTCTGCACCTCACACATATGAAGTGCTTATTTTTGTATCTCCATTCATTCATCCCAAATAAGTTTCTTTCATTTTTGGAATTGTAGTCATCAGCAGTTTCAGTTCAAGGCCTTAATCTTTGGGCTGCCTTCTGCTTCTCATACCTCCAAATACAATTGCTGCTTACCTAAGATTTATCTTTACCCTAATAACTCACAAAGGACTATCTTCTGAGGAAAGCAAAACTGTAGTAACCATATTTTCACTCCTAGCAATTATCATAACCTTCAAAAATCCCAATTAATCCTGTCCCATACCATTACTTATCTTGTCCTCCTCTTGCATTCCCATTGTACATCTTCCTTTATGACAAAGGGCAGGATGTAGTCTCCAGCATTGTCAGCCTGTGCTGTATAAAGAGCAGATTTCTTCAACTATTAGGTGTGGTGATGTCAGCAGTAGTTCTGGCAGATGCAGAGCCAGGCTGAAAATGTGAGATTTACAGTGGTATTTGGTATCATTATAATATAATATTCTCGTGAAATGCTAGCTGTTTAAAAAATCCCTTGTAAAACAAAATAAACCAGATGATTCATGGCAATATAAATAATTTAATTTAAATACAAGCTTTCACGTACAAATCACAAACTCTACCTCACATTCATTAAATAAAATAAATTAATCACATGATCAGTGATGTAAACCTCTTAATTTCACAATTGGTTGTCAAGGGCAATAGTCATTTATATTAGGAGTGCTCAGCGTATTTAACCTGCTAATCCATTCATATTCATAAACTTTAGTTTTATTCACATGATGACCCTTCCAAATTGAACTTTCTGATGTCATAAATATGTTGTGCTATCCTTATAGCCTTCTATTTGTTTTCCTTACATAAGATGATGTACAAGCAGTACACTTAGCAATATATACTAAATTCATACTCTTGACAGTTGGCATAGTGAGAAAACTGATATCTATACTGTGTTATAGGATGTATAAAGAAAAAAGAGGTAACATCAATAAGTTGACAATAATTACATTTCGGTCAAGTAAAGGTACCTTTACTTACATTCAGACTTGCATCTCTCTCAACACAAATTCAGCCATCTGCAGTATAATTGTCTTTTCAGATAAAGTTTGTTCTTAAATACTGTCCTAGGAAACAAGCCAACAGTTTTTATAATATCAGGCAAGGTTGTTAAAATTGACCAGTTATCTTTTATAATATTTAATATTATTACTACTACTATTTATTATTATTACTATTATTATTATTATTATTATTATAAATTGCTAGAGTAGCTCCAGTAGTGATAGAAGAGGGAAAAATATAATTACAGCAGATTTATGGTAGTAAGGTGCTACTGGCAAGGGATGAGGATTACACTGGTATGTATTATATTCCAACTAAAATGCTGTTATGGAGCATAAAAAAATTGAGACAAATAATCAGCTTTCAGCAGTGAGTATTACTTATAGGTGAAGAGTGAGATTTGATTTGCAACAATGAGGAAGTATCTGGGGGGGGGGGGCCTAGAAGGGAAAGTATAACAAAAGGTCGATTTCTGAAGAAATTTATGAAAATATTTTGTATGGAAGATGTGAATTCAGTAGCAGGATCTCAGAGAATTTACAAATTATTCCCCAAGGTACAATAGCTGTGCTAGATCAGAAATAAATTGTATTTCACAGGAACATGCCCATTTAACTGAGAACTTTGACAAACATCCAATAACTATTTCAGATCATGCACCAATAATTTGCCAAGATAAAAATGCATGTTATGAAGTAAAAAGGAGGCACTGGCACTTCCCCCCATCTGTTAAAATTAGAGGAATTTAAGGAACATGTAGTGGAAATTATTCTGGAGTTATTAGGGAAGAAAGTACGTACTCCAGAAGTTATAGCTAGTGAGTAGGATAACGTGAAAGTGGAGTATAACAATAGGGTCGAAATAAAAGAAAAGAGATCTGGTTAAGAAGTAACAAGAATTATTTGGAGGGGTTGACAAAGGTTAACATATTACCGAATAAGGGAGATCTCGCAGAACTAGAAGAGCTGCAATTGCAGACTGCTAAAGAGAAGATAAGGGAGCACCTGAATCAGATACACGAGTTTAGAAAGATTGCTTTTATGCAACTGTTTTTGATAAGAACTCCAGAACACAAAAACTTTTGGCACAACAACTTAGGCAACAGAAAGTAGAAAGGGCTGTGCCCATCTAATGTACTGTATAACAAGAAATATAAGTAGAGATGCTGTCCAAGTATTAGAGATATTTTGTAAATTTTATGAAAATTTGTATAAAGCACAGAAGTGGGGAAATCAAGAAACAGCACAAATGGAAATATTTATGTAAGACTTCATATGCCAAGGGTAGAGGTAAATGAGAATTGGTAATCAACAGTAAAGGTAGGAGGAGATGAGATAAAAATGGTGAGGTATAACCAATTGCAGGAAAGTCTGCAGGAATAGATGGTAGTCTTGTGGATGTGTGGAAGCTAGGAGAGAAGAAAGTGATAAATATCTGGAAGGTTTTCATTAATGGTATTTTAAAAGGAGGAGAAGCACTAACATCCTGGAAAAAAAACCTGTAGTAGCTGTAATATTTAAAGATGGTAAAGACCCATCAGATCTAGGATCATGTAGGCCCATTTCAATTTTAAACAGTAATTATAAAGTGTTTGTCTATAATGGCTAAAAGAATGACAAAGATGTTGCCAAAATTGATAGATATGGATTAGTGTGGTTTGAGAATGGGAGGCAAACATTTGACAAGATTAATAGAACAGTTATCATCCAGGCGGCCACGGTGGTGCAGCGGTTAGCATTGCCGTCTCACTGCAAGAGGTTCTCCGGTTCAATCCGTGGCTGGGGTGCCTTCTTTGCGGAGTCTGCATGTCCTCCCTGTGGTCGCGTGGGTTTCCTCCGGGTGCTCCAGTTTCCTCCCACATCCCAAAGACATGCTGTAGGTGGATTGGACACTCTAAATTGGCCCTAGGTGTGAGTGCGTGCATGTGTATGCCTTCTGTGGAAGGTTGGGTGCTGGGCTGGCAACTCGACACTGTAAAACTCCACTGCCAATCATGAGCGGACAGGTGATCTGCTGTGGCAACCCCTAACCGGGAAAAGCTGAAAGAAGAAGAATAGTACAGTTATCATCCAGGGGAAGTAGAATGTAAGAAAATACCTATGTTATTAGTGTACCTGATGCAAAAAAAGCATTCGACAGAGTAAACTGGGATTTTCTGAGTAGAGCAGTGGAAGTACTTGCATTTCCTGATACAATAATAAGGTTAATATAGGAGGATATATGAAGGATCAGAGGCAAAAATCAAAATGGAAGGGTTCCTGTCTGATACATTGTGTCTGAGCAAAGTAAAAAGGCAGGAGTGCCCTCTTTCCCTTTTGTTTGCATTATACAGTGGATATAAAAATGTACACACCCCTGTTAAAAGACCATTTTTTGTGATATTAAAAATGAGGCCACAATAAATCATTTCAAAACTTTTCCCACCTTTAATGTGGCCTATAACCTGTACAATTCAAGTGAAAAACAAATCTGTTAGGGGGAAAAATATAAAAAATAAAAAACATACAATAAGCTGGTTGCATAAATTTGCACACCCCTAAACTAATACTTTGTTGAAGCACCTTTTGATTTAATTACAGCATTCAGTCTTCTTGGGTACACACCTGCCATCAATTAAAGAGACGCTGATTAATCCTAAATAAAGTTCAGCTGTCCTAGTAGGATTTTCCTAACATTTACTCAGTTGCCTGCTGCAGTAAAGCCATGGTTCACAGAGAGCTTAGAAAGCATCAAAGGGATCTCATTGTTGAAAGTTATCAGTCAGGAGAAGGGTACAAAAAATTTTCCACAGCATTGGATGTACCTTGGAACACAGTGAAGTCAGTCATCAAAAAGTGGAGACAATATGGGACAACAGTGACATTGCAAAGAGCTGGAAGTCCCTCCAAAAGTGATGAAAAGACAAGATGAAAACTGGTGAGGGAGGCTACCAAGAGACCTACAGCAACACTGAAGGAGCTGCAGGAATTTCTGGCAAGTGCTGGTTGTGTACTACATGTAACAATAATCTCCTGTATTCTCCATATGTCTGTGCTGTGGGGTAGGGTTGCAAGACAGAAGCCTTTACTTACACAGAAAAATATGCAGGCCCGGCTAAAATTTGAAAAACAATACACCAAGTCTCCCAAAAGCATGTGGGAAAATGTGTTATGGTCTGATGAGACCAAGGTTGAAATTTTTGGCCACAGACAACACTTTGCATCACCAAAAGAACACCATTCCCATGTTGAAGCATGGTGGTGGCAGTATCATGATTTGGGGTTGCCTTTCTTCAGCTGGAACTAGGGCTGTAGTCAAGGTGGAGGGAATTATGAACAGTTCCAAATACCAGTCACTTCTGGCCCAAAACCTTCAGGCATCTGCTAGAAAGCTGAAGATGAAGAGGAATTTCACCTTTCAGCATGACAATGACCCCAAGCATACATCCAAATCAACAAAAGAATCTCTTCACCAGAAGAAAATTAAAGTTTTGGAATGGCTCATCCAGAGTCCAGACCTAAATCTAATAGAAAATCTGTGGGGAGAGCTGTGCACAAGAGATGCCCTCGCAGTCTGACAGATTTAGAGTACTTTTGCAAGGAAGAGTGGGCAAATATTGCCAAGTCAAGATGTGCCATGCTGATAGACTCCTACCCAAGAAGACTGAATGCTGTAATTAAATCAAAAGGTGCTTTAACAAAGTATTAGTCTAAGGGTGTGCACACTTTTGCAGCCAGCTTATTGTACTTATTTTATTTTTTATATTTTTCCCCTAACAGATTTGTTTGTTTTTCAGTTGAATTGTACAGGTTATAGGTCACATTAAAGGTGGGAAAAGTTTTGAAATGATTTATTGTGGTCTAATTTTTTTATATGACAAAAATATGGCATTTTAACAGGGATGTGTACACTTTTATATCCACTGTATTTAGAATCATTGGCAAAGAAAATAAGGGACTCAGAAATTCAGGGATATAACTGGTGTGCCATTCGGTAAAAATTAGCTTTATTTGCAGATAATATTATTTTGTACCTTATCAAAACAGAAAAGGACATCTCAGTGTTGTGGAACATTCGGAGACAGTTCTGGATTTTTTTTGGAATATAAAATTAATGAAGATAAAACAAAGACTACAGCTGTAAACTATGTACCCACACATGAATTGGCTCATGGCAATACCCATATTTATAGGGACATGATAAAATGAAGTATTAGTATTTAGGAGTAATGTTTAAAAAGGACACTGTTATGGCAGACAAGGATATGTGGGAAGAGACTAAGCAAAATATGATACAAAAACTGAGAAACTGTAAGCTCTTGCATATGGATATGGATAGCGGGGTACAAGCAGTAAAAATGTTTTTAGCCCCTTTGGTGTTATACACCGGTCAGGCATACATTTATCAACAAGAGGAGAAGTTGTGGGTAGCAGTTAATGAGGGGAGGAGGGCAAAAATCAAGTGGGATAAATTGATCCTTCAATGGAACAAGGAGCTTTTTTAACATTACGTGTTTTGAAGGGATGTTTTGGAGCTACACTATATGTAACACAAGCAGAAAGCTATGATTCAGATGGAAAGGGATGATGATGAAGCAGGAGGAACATTCAAGAAATAAGGAAAGAGTAGGATTTTGGATACAGATCTTAAGGAGAATAACTACAGTTATACAGAACATTATATTTATAAAGTAGCAGAAAGTACACTAAGAGCTAAGAAGACATGGGAATGGAGAAAGGAAATTCTGCTGATATGGATGACTGCAGTTAGGGATACAGACAGTGGACAAGAGGGGAGTGGACTTTACTGGAGGAAGCTAGTAATCCAAGGTATTGGGAACAAATAATTAGAGAAGGAATGTTAACAGGGACAGCAAACACTTCCCTTCTATCAGGGACTGATATCAGAGTATAGGCAAAGAGAAAAGGACGGGGAATCCTAAGTGAAAGACCTGCACTGGTTGAGTTTTTAGTTGAATTTAGAACAGAAACTGCTGTTGAAAAGGGGATAATTAGTAGGGCATATAAAATATTGCACCCTAACTATACAAATCAGTCAGAGGTGGTCAGAAAGGATTGGGGAAAGACATTAGATAAATAGGTCACAAAGAAACCATGAGAGGTTATAAGTATGGCTCCCAAATATGCAACAAAGTCTAGAAAATCTAGGATTTTTGCCAGCAATTGTCTGCGTAAGGTATGTTTTTGAAGTATAATGAGGTGGCAGACATTAAAAATTCCTTACAGAATACTCTGCCATGAATACTGAGCTAGCAAATGAGTGTAACTAAATATTTTTTTTTAAGTGGGTTGTGAAATCTGAATTACATAGACATGGTAAAATATGTTGTTTAGTTCTGGTGGCTGTCAGACAGTTCCTAGAAAATGGTAATATCAAAGTATAAACAAACCATACTTGAAGTAGTGAATATTCTAACCGAGATAAGAGAACCAGAAGTGAGTTCTTTGGAAAGGGTAGGAGTAACTTACTTAAAAAAACAATGGAAATTGTGGGAACAATACATGCAGAAAAATGCTTTGGAGGAGGAATGGGGTTTAAGAGAAGGCAGGCATTGAACATTTTTGTAATGTTAGACTGATTATATTGAATAGAACAATATATGTGATATATAATGTTTGTAAGTGTGAACTTGTTAATGTGGTTATATTATTTTTGTATAAATGTAAGTTTGCCTGTATTTCAGTAAAGGTGTTTTTTTTTAAAGGATCTCTGGTACTTAACAACTAAGACTAGCCTATTACCACCTGTCTTTGTCAGGCTCCAGTCAAGAGGGGTCTGTTATATTATCCATTAACAGGGCTTACATTTGTAAGGGTTAGACATCAAGCAAATGTGCGAAATATGGCGGAAGCTTGAGCCATAGGTATGCAAACTCACCCTTTAAGAATATGCTCTGAAGCCTGTAATGAACTCTAAACATGCCTCTACTCAAAATGTATTGCCTTTGGCTGGCATTCAGCCAAGTGCTGTTTTCTAGTCCCACTGATTTTCAGTACTGCTGAGTTACATATCCGAATTCTTGTAACAGTGTATGTGAGTTCACTCCAACAGATGCTGGGGACATAGTTCCTTACACTGGCTTCTGCAGTTAGGCAGAGGAGTCTAAGGCCACCATCTTGGAAGCATTCAGAGATAGTGTCCACACCTGCGTCTTTCTCCACCAGATAATCTCCTCATTTGGGAAAGCCCCATGATTATTAATGAACAGCTTAAAGTGACCCTATCACTTCTTTTAATTTCCCGCATCACTCATTCTCCAGAAGCTTCTGGCACGGTTTGTGGGATGAGGCCTGAGAAGCTTTTGATTACTAATATTTTACAAGTTAATGTAGTAAATCAGGTGAGTTTCATGGGTCTGAATATAGTTCCATAGTTGGACAAAATTACCTCAGCCAAATTAATTATTGAACCTAATATGATTTACATGGCTACAATGAGTTCTAAGGACCATTCATTGTTCATAGGAATTCCAGGGAAAAAGCATATAAAACGGATATATTTATGCTTTCATAGATCTAATGAAAGTCAGTTTGTGACCTTATGAAAGCGCTTATCCAGTAATGCTGCAGAAAAGTGAAGGGCTGAGAAGTGTGAGATAATTTCAAGATTAAGACTGTAATCCTTTTAAGGTCCTAAGCTCACAGTAGGGGAAAAAGAACTCTATGCTTAAGTTCTCAATACAAACTTTAGCACTTTTATTCTCCATTTACCTGATTTTTTTTTAACTGTAATGGTTTGTCCTTGCTATAATTTACAGCAAGCTAGATGCGATTGTGTATGGAAACCACAGTAGAGAACTGTTTGACTCCCAACAAAGAAGGGGGACATAATGTTGCAACCCCTGTTCATGGAGGGAGGTTTCACTTGTGGTTCATATACAGAAGCCATCACTGAAATCTGCATGGAGGTGAATAAGCTGGCAGACTAGCTTAGTGCTTTTCCAAGTCTGTACTTTTCAAATGATTTTCCTGTTCCTGGTGGTCATCACCTCAACTATTTGGATCTTGGAGTTTCATCATCTCAACTATTTGGATCTTGATGTTTCATCACCTCAACTATTTGGATCTTGATGTTTCATCACCTCAACTATTTGGATCTTAAAGTTTCATCACCTCAACTATTTGGATCTTGGAGTTTCATCACCTCAACTATTTGGATCTTGATGTTTCAATCCTTTAAAAGTTGAGAAATGTATCTGGTATTTCACAATGAATATGTTGTTCCTCTGGATGAAGTCATGTTACTTCATTTTTGTTTTTTAGTTTCAAGAGTTGTCACTGGACCACTTTAAGTTTCCCCATTTTTTAAGAGGGAAGTATAAACCAGAGGAGATAGAGGTGTACACACTGTGTCTGTGCTTTGAAGCTGCATCAGGTGCAGGAACTTAAGAGAACAGAATATTTGCTATTTCTTTGGTGCCAAAAAGTCTTTCTTTTGCTAAGCAAACACTTTTCAAGTAGATTACTAACCTCATTATTTCTGTCCTTTTTTAGTAACTTTGAACTGTCCATTGACTAATGCTGCACTCAAAACTTAAATCCGTTAGAGGAGTAGTTGCCTCCACTGGTTGCTTCAAGAATTTCTCTCTCACAGACATCTGTGCTAAGACACTTGGTCATTGATGCACATATTTACCAAGAGTGATTGTTTTGACCATGATATGGACCGTTGGGCTACTTTTGAAATGTCAGCATTCCTTGATGTAGTAAGCTCTGTGCTTGTGCAATCATGCAACCCCTTCCACTTTGTGACAACTGCTTCGGGTTTTTCCAACCAAGAACTTGTTAAGAAATATCCTTAATGTTAGGCATAACAAATTGTGTTCTAACCCCATCAATCTATCTTTAAGAGCACCACTCATGGTGATTGATAGTTTATGAGCTCACTTCCTCTATTTCCATATGATTGACTCTTCTGCCTGCCTATGCTATTGGACTTCTCTGTAAGCTGGGCAGGTGTATACTTGAAAGCATAGTTTATGTTTATTGGCTTCAGGAAAAACTGTCATTAGTCATTAGTAAAAACACATCATTATTTAAATGAAGCATAGAATGGCTGACGTTAGCCTTCATAAGGACCCAAAAGTTCAATGAAACTAAAACAGCTCTAAAAGCAAACAAAGTAAAAAATGGGGGGAGACAACAGTATCTTTTTTGAGAATTCGGACTTCCATGCATTCCTACTTGTCTGGCACTTCCAGAACACTTCTTTTTAGAGGTAATTCATCTTAAGTTCCCAGTTCTGGAAAATTGTGTTCCACAATCTGTTCTAAACAACTTAGCCCTACTAAGGTAGACATATATAGTCTTTTCTGTTTGTTTGTTTTTTTTTAAGTTTCACTAGGCACTAAGTTACCTAGATTCTATGTATTTTAAGGCATATGCTTACTTCTCATGGTGAGCTCATACACTTGGACACAGCAGGAAACATGTTCTGCCCTGCTAAATCAGTTTCTACAACATTTTGTAGACGTTTTTCTCCTTTCTTAATTTCAGGTGCATTGTACCCTGAACTTAAGAACTCCTTTCCTGGTTAAAAAACTAATTAACCTAGTTGACAGCTACAGGCAGTCAGTTAATATAGTGTAGCATCCTACCTACCAGCAGGCTGAACAGCAGTTCCTAGAGCAGAGAGTAAAAAGAAAATTAAATGTGAGAAAATATTTTTCACTGAACAGGAAAAACACCTTTTTGCTGTTTTCAGTGCACCATGTTTACCTTGAGTGTGGAGGTGGTACGGTACATGCATACATACTCCAAATGGATTACCCCTTTTAATCCCTGGAAATTTACCACAGATAATTTTTCAAGGGTAACCCTTTCTATTCCCATTATAGCCATCTTATTACATCTGTTACACTACTTTTATGATAACATGCTAAATCTTTATTTTGTTATTTCTTAACTTGAAGAGAAATACTAATTAATGTCACCTATGTGAGCTGGAGAGTTTTGGGGACCTTGCACTTACATAGCTAGGGGTTTATACTTCATGATGTATTTCAGTATAGGCCCCAGTTTTCCACAGATGTGGCATTTCACAGAATAACCTGTCAGGTTTTGATTGGTGGATATGATGTACTTAGCCAAGGACTCATCAAGGAGGGAGGGTCTTTTCTCAGATTAACTGATGCAGTAAGAGTGTGTTTGTTGCATTTAGTGAGTATTGTCACACAAGTGTACTTTTGTTAAGGGGTTTCTGAAAATTTTCCTGTCTGAAGCAACTTTTCCTTCCTTATGACTTATTGATCCAGACATTTGTTTACCATGCATTCAAACTCACTAATTCAGCAGCTCTGAAGTTCATGTGTTGGAGACTATGTTCTTGGTGACAATCGACTCTGCCTGACCTCATCTTTCTCATAGATCAGATGTTCCTTAGATCTACCCATATTTTCTCTGGAATGCTGTTTCTGAGCTCTTGTAAAACCACCCTGTTTATGTCTTTGTTTTCTTTCTTTGGCAGAATCCATAAAGAGAACTCCGTACTCTGTGGTCTTTCCATTCAGGTTCTAGCTGAAGGAGCAGCATGAGTTCAGAAAGACAGGCTAGTTCTGTCCTTTGCTGACTGAAAGAAGGATCTTGCAGTGACTGTACAACCACCACCCAGCTGGATTGCTAATTGTATTGTCTTTTGCCACAGTTGGCTAGCTATCTTTTAGGAAGATGCTTCTGTTAAAAGTTAGTTTACTAGGTGTGTGAAGTCTTCCACTGCCAGCATAAGTAATGTCCCCATTGCAACCATGTGTGCAAGAGTTGTGGGTCGCTGGATCACACTTTCACCAGCATTCTTGTTTGGACTGTGATCTAGAACCTGGCCAACGTTGGCTTCTTGAGCCATAGCCTGTTGGCCTTCCTGAGAGGTTTAATTTTCACTGCTTATGATTGTTCCCCATGTTTACGCACTGTACATGACTTACAGATATGTCTGATAGATGCTGTCTACAGATCTGTGAGGAGGCCATTCCCAGCCTGTACTTATTTCTTTTTTTACAATTCCCCCTTTATAATTTATGAGAAATAGAAAATATTAACATAGGATTACAGCAGTATAGGTTCTTGAAGGCTAGTGGGCCACATGATTGAATGTGGATCCTGTGAACCTAGATATCTCTACAGCTTCTGCATCCAGCGTTTGCAGAAGCAGTTTACTTTAAGTCTGATATGTGCATAAACTAATATTCTTGTGACTTTCTGTTATGCTCATGTTGTACTCCCACTGTGCACTGGTGATGAGAATTTGAACTGGGAAGCATATGTGCACTTTCCATGCCCAAAATATGAAAATTATGTCATGCAGTTGTAGATGGTTTGCATGTATCAAAATGCAGGGATTATAGAAATTTCAATAATGTTCAAAACTGGGGATATTAAATGAGAAAATATTTACATTTACTATTTAGAGACTGCCTCTGGAGATAACTCGATATGGTGTTTGTTTCTGTTCATTTTACCTTTATTCCACTTCTTCTCATTCATTGTGTGTTGTTCACACCTCAGGTCTGCATCCTTCTCTTTTTCATGTCAGTGTAAAGGTAAGAACCCTCAGATATGCTCTCTACTCTGATCTCAGCCATGTTGTCCTTTCTTATGTAAAATAGAGTCCTTCTCGATTTCATGTCCTCCTCCAATGTCCCACATTTCCAACCCTTTGCAGCCTTGTCTAGTTCCTCTGCTTGTTACTGGATTCCAAGATTCCTTACTTACTTACTCTGCTGGCATCTAGGAAAGGTAACACTTCTGAGAATGTTGCTATGCTACTGTGCATCCCATCTTCCTGTATGAGCTAGCAGCCTCTCCAGCCCTCTTTTCCCTTGGTGCAGTAAGGAATCTCCCCAGATGTTCATTCCTGATGAAGTGTTTTGACAAAAATGCACATAATAAACTAGTGGCGTTAAATACAAGAAGTGCCTGCCTTTTATTTGTTTGGGATTATTTGTGGCTGTACATCTACTGGAGTTGTTTGAATCCTCGGTCTTTGGAGTGTTCTGAGCGTTTTAGTGAGTGAGGGTACCCCTAGGATTCATGTTTATTTGGATCTTCACAGATGATTTTCATAGACTGCTGGTTTGGTGTAATTCTAAACTTTCTTATAACTTTTCTTGGGGTCTGCTTCCCTGTTAAATACAGCTAATGAGCACACTTAGACTGTGTTACTTAGTTCTGCTCTCTTATTCAATGTCAGTCCTAATGTACTTGATAAGAAAGTTCTCATGCTCAGTACCAAAAATTGGCAAAACCAGTAGGCTGTTCAAGGAGAGAATTTTGGAACACATAAATGATACTGCAAAATGTAAGACTACAAGTACTATAGCCAAACATGTTATACAGAATGGAACAGGACATTCATTTTTTGTACTAGAGTTAGAGGAATAAATAATATCAGGGAATTTAACAAGAAAATTAGGATGGAGAGTTGTGAACAAAAGTGGATATTATTGGTTAAAGCACATGTAGAACCTGGGTTGAATGAGAAGGTCTCACTGAAACCTATACTTAAAATGAGACCATTGCGACATTAAAACCCTTCTTTTCTCTTAGCTAGTGGGGGGTTCCACTATTTAGCTTAGTTGTGTTTGCTTTGATGAATGTATTCATTATTGGAGCAACTTTAATATTTTGCTGTTTTTAGTTTTGATATAAATATCGAATTTATTTCTATTGAATTATGATGGCATTGCTCATAATGCATGAAGGACCTGTTTATGCATTTTTGTTAGGTTTGATTTTATATATATATATGTGTGTGTGTATATATATATATATATATATATATATATATATATATATATATATATATATAATTTTTTTTTTACTGTTAAGTGCTGGTAGTTCTAGATTGTAGCCATCACGCTTATTCAGTTTTCTTCTTCTCTCATATGTCTTATTATTTTTTAGAGTTTGTATAGAATTTGAATATTATTTTGTCGTTTTGTTCATTATTACAATTATTTTTTTATTTATAATTGTTACTTGCTGGTTTCTTTAGTTATTTTATATGATACGGGTTAAGTGTTACAGTTTTACAGTCTTTGTAGTTCCTGTCTTATTTTTATTATGTGTATGGTAATTGAATATCTGTAGCTGTTTTTCTTTATTATTATAATTGGTTTTGATTATTTTCTTTTTTTTGCATAGGCTGCGATTTTTAGATTGATGTTTAGTTTTGTTTTAGTATTTTATGGAAGCAATGTTTGCATCTTCTTTTATTGGTTGGGGATTGTCATGTGATTTGTTACATACAGTGAGCCATTTTGTTCCTGGTTTATGTCACTATGTTCGCACATGAAATTAACTATTTGTTTTTTTTGCTATGTCAGAACCTTTTAAACAACTACGTTCAAGGTACAATGTTTAGTGTTTATTTTTATGATGGTAGTGCTGGGTACCCAACTGTTATATATCGCAGCTATGTTTTAGTTCATGCAAGGAAGGCATGGTTTTCTGTCATTTATTATTACTTTTAAGGCGCAGTTTTTATATATTTATATGACGGTAAGAGAACTGAATATTCCATATATCTTTTGATTTAATATAATATATGCTTAGCTTTATGATGGAAGTGCAGGGTACCTGATTGATATAGATTCAGTGTTGTTGGTTTTTGTTAACTGCTGCTTTGTTTCAGTTGTTGTGTAAAGAAAGTTGGGGTTTTGTTATTTATCATTCCTAAGGTACTGACCACATATTTATGTGATGGCAGGAGTAAAGAATAGGTTCATAGGTAGGTACTAGGCTACTGGCCCTAGGACCTATATAAGCCTAGCCAAAAATGTACCCTGGCCTTCGCCACCCAAGAAAATTATTTTCCTGTGCCCCTGTCGAGCAGAGTCACAGAAGTGATCCCTGGGGTGAATTTCCTATTTCCCATCCAATCATCAAGATTTTTCTTGAAGAGTGCTAATGAGGAGCTCTGTTTGACAAAGATAGGTAGTCTGTTCCAGAGTATGGGAAGTCTCTGGGACAGGAATCTATCCCTCCAGCATGTTCTGTTTATTGTGGTGACAAGGTTTAGGTCCCTAGAGCGTGTAGCTCGGAGGGATTGGGGTTTCTTTAAGTGGAGCATGTCCAATAGCTCTGGGTTTGACATAGCTTTGTTTGTTAGGCAGAGATCACCTCTGAGTAGGCGATATGCGCCGGAGTAAAGCTGGAGTTTTTTGAGACGGTCTGCGTAGGACATCTGTTTTAGGCCAGTAATCCTCTTTGTGAGGTATTTCTGTGGCCTTTCCAGTTGTTGTAGATGTCTTGTGAGGTACATACCAAAAGGGGCGTTGTACTCTATAATGGGTCTAATGAGTGATGAGTAGAGGGGAACAATGACCTCTTTTTTTATGGATTAGAAACCTTTTGTGATGAGGTGAGCCACGTAGAAGGATTTCCTGACCACTGTGGCGATGTGATTATCAAAGGAGAGACTACTGTCCACCTGTGTCCCAAGGTCTCTTATCACATTTTCGGCGTTAAGTAGACTACCAGCTATGTGCTAGTTCATGAGTACAGAGTTTTTACCAAAGGGGATGACAGTACACTTTTTGGCATTGAGCTTCAGGCCATGGCTTTGACATCAGGCATCTGTCTCAGTGAGGCCCTTTTGTAGTATGTCCATATCGTTAGGAGTTTTGTTTATGGCTCCTAGTTTGCAGTCATCTGCAAACTTTGTTAGCCAAAGACCCTCTGTCTATATATATTTTTTTATTTAATAAGATACATGTTTTGTTTAATTCTGAGATTGATAGTCTTTAAGAGTGATGTAGGTTATGTGTTAGGAAATGCTTATCTTCCTAATTACTTAAGATTTACTTAATTGCTATGAGACACATGATGGTTTTATTATGTACTGATTGGCTAGGATATGTTTTTAAATGTGGTTATGTGCTTTATTGTTATAATGGTCTGAAGAAGCAGAGGCTACTCTGTGCAAGTGCTCACCTGAATTTATTTCTGGATCAGTACCAAAAATGCCAGAATTTCTCAACTGTTCCTGCAGTTGCTGGATCACTAGCCACAATGTGCACCAACATTGCTTTTGTTGCCCGAGAACAGTATGAAAAATAGACATTTGTTTCAATTACCCCCTCCGTAGGAAGCAAAGAGAAAAGCAAGAGGCTTGCATCAGAATTTTTGAAGACAGCAGTTTTAGAGGGGTGCCCATTGCAGAGATTGTCATGAACATCAATGATTGATCCTAGGTTGGTGATGGACTGTTACAAGATAACAATTAGAAGCTCCACAATACCTTTATATCTCCCTGAATCTAGGATCAGTTAGGGTCTTGAAGGGACCCTTATTACAGCTTCCTCCGTGAACTTTCCTGTGACCTTTTGTAATTTCATTGTGAAAAGGACAAAAGACTAGGGAGTATGCCTGCATCATATGTAATAGTTTAAGCTGTGTCCTTAAAGGTGAATTTAGGCAGGCATACTATATGCCTTCTTCAAGGGTCCACCCAAAACCTAGTTGTGGGCCATCAAGACCATGGACTTTAACACAAAAGCTGTGAAACAGTCTGCACCCCCACTAGGGGCTGTAATGTTCTGGACATAGTACTCACCAACATGGGGGAGGGGGGTCACTGTACTTCCCGATGCGTGATGCCCTCCCTGGTTGTAAGACCACAAACGTCAGACCACAAATCAGTCTTGTTCAAATTAACTACTGGAACTGATGCCCTCACAGGAACAAAGCTTATAATAAACTTTGCCAAAGGTACCTACAGTGAGCTAAGTGATGGCGTAAAAAGCTTCATACCACCCACAATCGCAGACACCAGTGATCACTATGCAGAAAGGTACACAAATGTCCTATACAAACACTTAGGCAACTGCATAAACTCTTGCTGTACCTGACCAGATCAAAACCCGGTCTTCCTGTAAAAACATGCCACCGTGGTTGACTTCAGGTATAAACAGATTATATAACAAGAGGAAGAAACTGTTGTCCAAAAGCAAGAGGGATAACCCTCTGCAGAGGAGTAGTTCCCTCCTAAACCAAAAATAGGAAAATCAGAAATATTGTAAAGTCTTCTAAAGCAAATTAGAAAACTAAAATCTTATCCCTAGCCAAGGATAATCATAAGACATTCTTTAACTATGTCCGAAGTCTAAAAGGAAATGCCCAGCTATGTGCTGAACTGGTTGTAGATGGGATCACTCAGACTACACTGGAAGATCTCACCATCCTGCTATCTGACAGATTCATTGCAAACTTCACTCCCTATCCCCACCTAGCATATCTACAAGCATACCTGATACCAGCCCTCTGCCTGCTATCTCTAGACAGCAGGTCATCTCTGCACTCACCAAGGCCAAAAACACAGCCTCAATGGGACCAGGTAATATCCCAGGTTGTTTACTAAACAATCTAAAACAAGACCTAGTTGACCCACTTGGCATTCTCTTCAGTCATAGCTTGAAAACTAGCTTTATTCCTGCAGAATAGAGAACAGCAACACTAATCCCCCTGCACAAATGGGGGTCATCAACTCTCCCTGGGAACTACAGACCCATAAGTCTAACCAGCCTCTCTGCAAGGCCATGGAAAGAATTTATCATGGACCTTACCAGCAAAGACATAGGCGACTTCCAAACATTGGACCTAACCCAGTTTAGCTTCCTTAAGGGTCAATCATGCTTATTACACCTGGTAGACTTTGAGAATGTCACCAAAGCTACGGACAAAGTAAGACGGTGCACACAGCTATCTCGACCTTGCCAAGGCTTTCAGCACAATTCCCCACTCTGGTATCATTAACTCTTACATTACTAGATTGATAGCTAGCTGGCTTACTGACAGAACACAGTTCGTCAAAATTGGTGACTCCACCTCCAGCAAGACACCCGTCACCAGGGGAGTACCACAGGGGTCGATGCTGGTCCCTTACTGTTTGGCATCTATTTCTCAGAAGTCCAGGCCAAAGTAGAGCCTAAACTATCTAAATTAAACAGAGATAAATGTGACTTTGCTAATAATAAGTTTTCTCATGGCCCAGAGAAAACATGCATAGAACAACTCAAGGGAAACTTATGCCAAATAGCGCTCACAGCATCGCTTTAAATGAGCGCACAACTAGAGCTGCTACTTCCAGTACTATTTCCGGTTCCTCTACTGATCTGGCAGCTACAGCGAGAGTACTTTCAAATGCTGCATGCATTGATAACATTCAACAGGATGTAGCTATTGTATCAAATGATAGCAAGATCTCTGACAACGTTAAAGAAAAATCGGGACATAAAACAAAGAATATACCTCTACCGACACCATCTGCAGCATCGCACATTTCTAATAACTCTGCAACTGTGGATTCCAATCTGAAGGCGAGCAGAAACGACGCAAGCATTTTTTTTTAGACACCACCAAGAAGGACGACTTCACTCTAAAGGCAGCACTTCCTTTCAGAACTCGAACAAAGAGTCTTCCACACAATGGACACATATCCAGGACCAACCAGATAGAAGGAACAGTTCAACTACACAAGAGGAGACATATATAACTACAGGTTTGGTTATTAATATCTCCTCTTTTGAACTTAATCCTGAACAACTTAATGTACTAAATAAAGGGTTATCATTTGTACCTGTGAGGAAGGCAGATATAACTTGAAATGTTGAAAGATCTAAGGCTACTAGGGAGAAATTTATCTTTGAAATGTATGTTTCCAGTAAATACAGACAATGTGCAAAATATTTACAAACAACCTAGTACATTTATACCAATTACTCCACCTGGGGTTCAAAGATTTATTGATATATGTGAAACTACATTCAGAGAAATAAGTGTATCTGATAGTAATGATTACTCTTTTTGTAATTTGACTTCAGAAGAGCAGAGAGCTCTGAAAGAATTAAGGAATTTACACTCTCTGGTTATTAAACAAGCAGATAAGGGTGGTGGTATAGTTCTCTTAGATAAAGAACTATACGTACAACAAATGGAAAAACTTTTATTAAACACTGATACATACCAGTGCATTTCTAAACCTGCTGTAAATGCAATTATTGATAAAGTTTCGATGTTCATCGTGTTACCCTGCTGCAGTCATCACACTTGGGTTATCCTGCCGTCAGGCGGTCCCGCAGTCGGCCGGAATTCCAAAGTCTTGGTCCGGCGTCGGTTGCTGTCGCTTCTTCCCTGACGTCAGTGCGCCAGGGGTATATATAATACATCCAACACCATTTTCTCCAGTCTTTCTTGCCACGCGGTGCCCGAAGCAGAAGCAGTTCGCAAGAGCCGGTCGGCCGACTCCTGAGATTTTCGAAGTCGAATTTCAGATTCGAAGTCTTCAATAAAGCTAAGTACCCCGTTGGGGAAACTTTTCTTGCCTCAGACCGATGTCAGAAAAAGTTAGTAATTGTATTTCTTGTGGGAAGCAAATACCTCATAAGGATTTTCACTCTTACTGCATACCTTGCCTAGGCCCAGACCACGACGTCACTGTTTGTCATTTTTGTGCTAGGTTTAATAAGCGTACTATAAAAAAAACGCTTTGATTTCGCACGACACTATTTCGGTAGAAAATTTAACTACACAATGCCGTTGGAGCAACCGACTACCGGCGTGCACAAAAAACGCAAGGATAAGGACAGGCAGCCTAGGCCCAAGCCAGACTCCGAGGCTTCCGCTGGACCGGTCTCCGGTTCACCGGTCTTCAGTGAGGCTCCGACACAGCCCCTGACTACTGCAGTTTTGGAACCCGAGACCGCTTCGGAGCCTTTGGCGGAGAGTGCTAGGCCGACGCAGCCATTTTGTTCAGCCCTTACTGACGACTCTGCAGAAAGAGATGTTGGTGCTGCAGAAACACCTTCGGTTTCTGAAGGCGTCTTCAGACCGACGATGCTCACCATAAAAACGTATCCTAAGCTTAAGACTCCTATTAAACCTAAAAAGACTGCACTGCAGTCTCCAGTTCAAGGCCCCATGCCTAAGAAACAGATGCTTAAAATGGCTGAAGATTTGATCTCTTTAATCAGGGGTTCCCAACCCCCACATGACAAAAGGCCTAGACAAGAGGAAGATTATGCCTCCTCTGATCAAGTGTCTATTTCCTCAGGCTCCTCTGAGGACCAGGATTACTCCTCCTCCCCTTATGAAGATTCTGATATTGAGGATTCTATTTCCTCAGCTTCTCCTCCTGAAGACTACTCCTTTGGGGAAACTTTACACACTATGAGGGAACATTTTCACTGGGAAGGTCAGGACTACTCTGACTCAGAAAAGGCTCAGAGAGTTTCTTTTACTCCCCCAGCACAGACCACTTGCCATCCCCCCAGTTTTAGACATTGTGGATGATGTTTACTTAGAATCTAGTTTGAACCCAGATTCTCTGCCTCCTGCTCCAGCCAAACCAGACAGATACTATAGAGTGCCTGATGCACACAAACTCCTTTATAAAAGCCCTGTTGCTGATCCAGAGACTATCTCCCTGGGTCCCAAAGGGGCTAAGGCTTCCATGGCAAAAATCCTGTACCCTCTGAAAGGAACTCCAGAGCACTAGACAGGTGGGGGAAAAAGGTTTACACCTCAGCCACTCTAGCTATGAGAGCACTAAATTGCCAATTTCACATGCTAAAATATCAGCAATTTCTCATGTCTCAGCTAAAACAAAAAATGAGCACACTCCCTCAACAGTCTGAATTGAAAGAAATGCAGGATCTGTTGCATGCAGCTGAACAGGTGGGCAAACATACTTTACAATGTGGTTTTGATTCTTTGGAGGCTTCCTGCAGAGCAGCTGTCACTGGGTCTGTTATACATAGACATTCTTAGTTAAAGGAACAAACTCTGCCTGATCATGTTAAAGCAAAGCTTCAAGTTGCTTCCTTACAGCAGGATGTTCTATTTGGAGTTGAGGCAGAAGAAGTCTTAAAGAAAATGGAGGATAAGGCAAAATCTATGCAGACAGTCAAAGATTTTCTACAGATACAGCCCCCTCGCTTCAGCAGAAATTGGCCAACTAAAAATTGGTCCTTTCCAGCTGCCAACAGACCATAGAGGGGAAATACAGACGTCCAAGAGGCAGAGGACAACCACAAGCCCAATACAAACCTCGACAATGGGGCACTGCAACACAGAAGGGAGGAGAAGACAGGCCCCAATCCACCAGAAGGCCAACTCAATGACTTGCACCTCATCTGGCCAAGCAACAGTCTCTTGGCAGCTCCCTTGGGAGGAAAACTCGCACTTTTTTCAGACAACTGGCACATTGTCACAAAGGACAAATGGGTCCTAGACATAATTTCACGAGGATACAGATTCCATTTCCACACCTTGCCAATGAAAAGAGGAATGCCAAACCTGCCACAAAATCAATGAGCAGAGGCACAAAAACAAATTACAGCTCTCATGGATATGAGAGCCATTCAACTGGTACCTACACGAGAGCAAGGCCAAGGATTTTACTCAAGACTCTTTCTAGTCCCCAGAAAGGACAATGCCTGGAGACCAATTCTGGACCTTTCAATTCTAAACACCTTCTTACAAGTACCCAAATTCAAGATGCTAACACTACAGCAGCTTCTTCCCATGTTGGGCAAGAAAGCATGGCTAGTAATGTTGGACCTCAAGGAGGCATACCTGCATGTCCCTATCAGACAAAGTTGCAGAAGATACCTCCGTTTCATTGCAGGTTCAACCCATTACCAATTCTCTGCACTGCCCTTTGGCTTATCTACTGCGCCCAGGGTCTTCACAAAATGCCTGGCACCAGTAATTGCGTACTGAGGAATTCAAATATACCCATACCTGGACGACTGCCTCATTCAAGCAGAAAGCAAGGACATCCTCTTACAACATCTGGCTTTTGTAAAACATCTTCTAAGTTGCCTGGGGTACACAGTAAATGAAAAGAAATCAAAACTAGTACCCTCATAAAATATGACATTCCTGGGTGCCAGCTTGAATACAACAGCCCAGAAGGCTTATCTGACGCCAGACAAACAACTACAACTGAATCAATATTTCAAAACAATGGCAACAAAGACCCTACTCCCTGCTAGAAAAATTCTGCAGGCCTTGGGCTTCATGGCATCTTGCATACTACTAATACCATTTGCAAAGCTGCATATGAGGAAATTACAGTGGTACCTAAAAAGTGTATGGTCTCAACACAGCCACAGCTTGGACATAATGATATCTCTCATTCCGTTCCTACAACAGAAGTTTCTATGGTGGTCACAGGCATGTCACCTCAACAAGGGTCAGCCTTTCACCTTGCCCCCAGCCAGGCAAACTATGACAACAGATGCATTGGACTACGCCTGGGGGGCACACATGGCAGGACAGTGCGTTCAAGGCGTATGGACTGCAGATCAAAGAAATCTGCACATCGACCAAAAAGAGATGCTAGCTGTACAGAATGCTCTGACAGCCTTCAAGAACCTATTACATCCAGGACAACTTACAATAAGGACAAACAACACCACAGGAATGTGGTACATAAACAAACAAGGAGGTACACACTCCTACCCCCTATGCAGACAAGCAATGACCTTGTGGAACACAGCACTGGCTTACCAAGTTCAGTTACAAGCTCAATTCCTGCCAGGAAAAAAGAACACATTGGCAGACGACCTCATCAGAAACATCATGGATCCCCACGAGTGAAATCTGGATCCACAAGTATTTGCAGTGATAACTCAAAAATGGGGCCTTCCAGACATAGACCTGTTTGCCAGCCCCCAAAACTATCAGCTAACAAAATTTTGTACAAGGACACTTCACCATCAAGCTTGGAAAGTGTACGCACTCTCATTCTGCTGGAAAAACCTGACAGTATATGCCTTCCCTCCATTGCTTGTCCTCACAAAGGTGCTACTGAAAATCAGAAAGGAGAGACCACGACTGATACTCATAGCCCCAGACTGGCCATGCCAGCACTGGTACCCACTATTAAGGAATATGGCCCAAGGCCCACCTTGGATTTTGCCGCAAATTGCTCATTTGCTCACACAGCAAAACAATCAGATTCTACACAGCCAGCTCAAAACCTTAAATCTGGCTGCATGGCAAATCAACTAAGCATCCAGCCAGCTCCTCTTTCACAAGCAGTTATGGAGGTTCTTCTGGAAGATAGGAGGCCCAGCACCAGGAAGGCCTACTCGGACAAATGGAAATGATTTTGTGCCTGGAACCAAGCTAAAGGCCAAAACACACTTCAACCTCACATGCCTCAGATTCTACAGTATTTAACTGAGATGTTGCACAAAGGACTTTCTTTTTCTTCCATTAAAATCCATGCATCAACTATTTCAGCCCACTACAACACGGATCCACCCTTATTTTCACATCCACTTCTAAGGCAGTTCCTCAGAGGGGCAAAAACATTAGACCCCCCAGGAGAGCACCTACACCAACATGGGACCTCAATTTTGTTCTGGAAAAACTTACGCTACCTCCCTTTGAACCAGCTTTCTCTGCAGATCTACAGTTTCTATCATGGAAGACTGCCCTGCTGCTAGCAATAACTTCAGCTAGAAGAGTCTCAGAGCTCCAGGCACTAATGGCAGTGGAACCTTTCCTCATTTTCTATCAAGACAGAGTTTCTCTACATACTAATCCTTCCTTCATGCCTAAGGTGGTTTCCAGTGTAGCTTTAAATCAAACCATCCACTTACCCACCTTTTTTCCCAAATCCACAGAACAAAGGAGAAAGACTCCTGCATTCCTTGGACATTCACAGGCAACTTCGTTACTACTTGGATAAAACTAAGGTTTTCAGGAAATCTGACCAGATCTTTGTATCCTATGCTACAGTTTCACAAGGGAAGGCTATATCAAAGCAAACCATTTCCAAATGGATAGGGCATTGCATTCGTTTTTGCTATACCCATCATGGAAAACCAGTTCCTGCTACCATTAGGCCCCACTCTACCAGGGCAACTACATCTACAGCCTTCAAGTGGGTTCCAACCAAGGAGATTTTGGAAGCTGCAACTTGGAGTTCAGTACACACGTTTACCAAACACTACCACTTACCACTTTACTCTAAGACTAGAGCTGGCTTCACCACTGCAGTTCTGCAGGGCCTTCTAGCCTCCTCTAACCCTCTATGAATCCTCCACCCATCCATAGCTTTGGGATTCTACCCTAGTGTGATGACTGCAGCAGGGTAACACGATGAACATAGTACAGTTTTGTACCTACCATAAATGTAGATGTTCGAGTGTACACCCTGCTGCAGTCCAGGTTACCCCCCGCTCCATCCCCTCTGATCTAACTGACTAAATCTCTACAAAACCTTCCTGATGTATTTGCTTATAGCTAGAGGGATTTTGTGTTTGTGCAAAAAACGTCATATATTGGTACTAATTACTGACCACCTTTTTGGGGGCACCTGACATCTGGGGCAAGAAAAACTGAAGAAAATGGCATTAGATGCATTATATGTACCCCTGGCGCACTGATGTCAGGGAAGAAGTGACAGTAACCGACGCCAGGCCAAGACTTTGGAATTCCGGCCGACTGCGGGACCGCCTGATGGCAGGATAACCCAAGTGTGATGACTGCAGCAGGGTGTACACTCGAACATCTACATTTATGGTAGGTACAAAACTGTACTTTTTTCCTTTTAGATCTACTTATTACTGGTTTAATTGATGAACCACTTTTTAAATATTTTAATATTACTAAACCTGTTGTCCCCAGTATTTATGGTCTACCTAAGGTCCATAAAGATCTTTACACACCACCAATGCGGCCCATAGTCTCAGGGGCTGGCTGGTGCACTGAACCCCTTTCTATATATGTTGAAGGCAGCCTACATGGCTTTGAGAATTGTCATACTATACTAAGGGATACCAAAATGTTCTTAACAAGGTTACATAACAGAATGGATAGTATTGATACGGATTTAGATTTTGTCTTGGTTACCATGGATATAGAATCACTATTCACCAGTATACCCAATACATGGGGCATTGAAATGACAAGAGAGTTTCGGACAGTTAACAAGTGTTTTAATAATACCAAAATTCAATTGATTTGCAGTTTACTAGAAATTATCTTGGAAAATAACATTGTTACGTTCCAAGAACAGTTTTTATTTACAGAAGGTTGGTGTAGCCATGGGGACTCCCTGTGCCAACAGCTACGCCAACCTTGCCTTGGTTTGCTGGGAAGAAGTTAACATTCTATCTGACAAAAATCCTTTCTTAGGACAAGTACTATGGTATGTACGTTTTGTAGACAATGTCTTCATGTTGTGGAAAGGTAATGGTTCGGACTTTACCTCATTTTTACAATACCTACACACCACCACTGATTTTTTGAGATTTTTCTCACCAGATCTCTGCCACTGACATCAACTTTCTTGATGTACACATTACTAGGTCTAGTTTAAATCAGTTAAATAGTACTATTTATTTTAAACCGACCAGAAAGAATACACTTTTACATAAATCCAGCATGCACCCTAGACATATACCTAAGAATGTACTTAAAGGCCAAGTCTTTAGGACCTTAAGACTACATGATAAAGATGAGGATGCAGAGATTGCACTTAACAGTTTAAAATCTGATTTTCTGGAAAGGGGTTACCATGATACTGACAAGTGAGACATACCAGATGTAGACCATACTTTCATTCTACTAGGAATGATTCTGCTGATAACAATGTTGTTCCGACTAGTAATGATTTTAGAGTTGTGTTCCAATTTGCTAGTAACATTAACCAATACACTTTAGGAGACATTGGCATCTGTTACAAGAGGTCCCTAACCTTAATGCCACAATTGCCAATACTCCACGCTTTAGCTTTAGGAACAATAGGTCACTTAAACAGTATCTTTGCAACAGTGAACCAATTTCCACCCGTCACGGCACTTTTCCATGTAGATCATATAGTGCATGCCCATATATCTACAGTAAAAACATATATATTCATCCAACCAGACATTTTAAACTACATTCCAACACTTATTCAGATTGCAAGACTACTGACGTCATTTACTTTTGTTTTTGCCAGCAATGTCCTGCCTTCTACGTTGGCAAAACTAATAGGCTTTTTAAAGACAGAATTTTAGAACATATCCGTGACATTAGGAATAATAAGCAAACAAATGCACTTGCTAATCATGTTATGTGCACAGATTCTTCTCATTCCTTCAAATTCTTTGTCTTGCAACACATATATAGAAATCTGAGAGGTGGAGATATAGAAAAAGTTACAGAGAGCCATGAACAGAAATGGATACTGAAACTTAATGCAGAAAGATACCCAGGCCTCAGTGGTACCACCTCTTTGATTCCATTCTTGAAAGCTCGACGCCTTAAACATTGACAATTTTTATTGTTCATTTTTATTTTTATTGTTACCTTTATTATATTACATTTTATGCATATGCAAATGTATTTCATGCAGTATTTATTCAGCATTTTATATTTTATTCATACCATTACTATGCTCATGTTGTAACTGTCTCTTTAAATAACTTTTGGTGTATGACATCATTAATTGATGAGATAATTGTTTTTTTACCTATTTAAGCAGTGCTATTCACTTGATCTTTGTCTGATGAAGCAGCTATTGTTGCGAAAGCGCTCACCTCTGTCTTTTACTTTTTGTTTTCATTAAACGTTATAGTGTGTTACCTTGGTGCATTGTGTTTATATTTTTACTTATTTTTTGCAGCTTGGTTTTACCCGCAGCCGTTTCTTTTTTGTTTCCAAAGTAGAGAGGCCCCCAATGATGTCAGTGTATTACAGGAAGGGCTAACACAAACAAATGATTGGTGCCAAAGCCATGGTCTAAACCAAAATGCATTATTATTCCCTTTGGCAAATTGGAATTGCCTACTAATTACAATACTGACAGCACCCCCCTGAGTTCCAACCCAGTGCTGCAAGACTTGGGAACACAGGTTGATTACAATCTTTACTTTGACCACCAAGTTTCCACAGTGGTAAGGAAAGCCTTTTACATAGCACATCTCATAAGCAAGGGCATAGCTCATCACTGACCCTATTCAAACGCAGCCTAGATAATTGGATGGTATACTGCAGATTCGCCCATGGGGTAGCACCCTTGTCTTTCATGGACAGGGGTAGCCAGTATTGATCACAGACCCACTCTTTTCATAAATTCATTCTGCAAAATACCCAAAAAAGAACAGATGGGGAGACTTGGGATTAACATAACTAGGCTTTTAAAGGCTCTAAGGCCACTAGCCTAGTAACCTCATAGGAACCTGAAAAGAAGAAATAATAATTGACCGCATTGATGCAGTTTCTGTGACACAGTACTCCCTCCTATCTTCTTCTTCTTGGGACATCCCACTTTTCGAAGGTGATGACCCCCTGTGTAATGAAGATAACCTCTAAGCATTAAATAGTATTTTTCCCTTGGTCTGAAGAGACCAAGTCTTCTGGCACAGTACTCACTGTTTCACTTGACTATTCATGGGAGGCTGTGTCTCTGAGATTGCATCACCTTGCTGAGCCATCACTGTGGACCAGTGTTTTTTTGTTGTTGCAATGGATGGCCGCATCTTAAACTGTTAGGTCCTACCCCAGAAAAAACATTTGCAGAAATGCTAAGCAGTCTTAGCACAGATTTTGAAATGGGCCCAGACCATAGTGAACAGGAGGCAGTGGAATCTGATAGTCATCATATGGATCATTGCTGCAGTAGTATTCATAAACATGGTAAGCAATTACAAGAAAGCATCAGTCCCAAATGGTCAGACTCACAGAGGTTTGGACATCTCCCTGGCTGTCAAGGTTCCTCCTCACACCATTGTAACCACTTTGACACTGTGTAAAAAGAGAAGACCAGCTTATATCATTTATTTATTTATTTTTTTTACCTTAAATCAGGTATTCATTCTTTAGTATTCTACAAGAAAGTCTGGAGTCCTTCAGTCCCAGAACCATAAATACCCTTATTGTGAAATATTTTCTGTTATTATTGATACTACTGTTATAAGTTCCTTGGAGATTTGTTTGTTTATTGTTGTTGTAATCTTTTAGTAGAATAATAAAAAACTTGGCTCTCTTTACAGAATCAAACCTTTCCTTACCCCACTTGCTAGAACTTCTTGTACTTACATCACCATCTTTTACCAGCATATGCCTCACCTCATCCCTGTCAAAACAATTATTACAGACAGCCTACCACACACACCACTGTCACAACGTTAAATTGCCTCAGATGGCTGCGACTGCCTGCCTACTGCAGTTCAACCTAGCAATAAGTTCACTATAAGCATAGTGTCGCACCAACCACTTACTACACACTAAAAAATTATTACCCCTACACCAGCAGCACCACACTCACCGGATCACTGATCATCCACGCTAGAACTCACAAAATAACATACTCAGCTGGGGACTCTGTGGGGACTCCCTGCTGGAAAAATATGGAACAGACTCCTCCCCCACCTGACCCTAGAACCCTCACTAACTCTGCTCCTCAAACCAAAAACAAGAAATATTCAAAACTCATTGGTTATATGTCCTTGCACTAACCCGACTACTGACCTCTCTATTTCCTAGGTGCCTTACCACTTCAACTACTTTCTTTTTCTACTACTCCCCATTTCAGGAAAGGGTCAATTGTATAACTGCTGCTCAATTGAAACCTGAACCTGAATGTATGTATGTGTATGTTGTTTTATAAAAAAAATGTTGTTTTTGTTTGTAAAGTGTTATATAATAATACTATAATGCTGGTATTGCTTATGACTGTGCTTGTAATCTGCTTGAAACTAGCATTTTTTAAATTAGTATTATATTATTATATTATCTTGGAGCTTTTTCTCCCGGGCCTCATGGACATTTATCCCAGTCTATCTAGGTAAGTCAAAAATAAAACAAATAAAAAAAAAAAAAATAATCTGCCCCCAAGTCCAATGATGACTCAAGGTAATCAAAAAGTATATTTATATTAGATAGAGACCAGGGAAATATTTTCACCTTCATTGTCTCTTTTGCCCGATCAAATAATACCAGGAAGAGAAGTGCAAGGAGTGCTACGAATTTAGGAAAAAAAGTCCTTGAAAAGTAAAGCAAAGTTACTTAAGTCCTACTTGCAAACCCAAAAATTAATATTCCTATGAGAGGCGAGCTGCTGCTCTGCAATGAAAGCAGTGGCGTCATTTAGGTATTCCTAAAAGAAGTGAAATGAAAGAGCCACACAAGGATGGCCCAAACTCAGAAGTTGGTTACCTAGGAAGCATGGAAAATGTGCAAGGATTTGTGACTGTTATAGATCCACCTTGTCTTATGAACTCCTGTTCCATGGCAGAGCTCTTAATTAAGGTATTTAAGAATAAAGCAGAGACTTTTGTCAGTGGCAGTCTGGAAGATGACAGCTGGATATTCCCTTCTTCAGCATACCGGTCCCCAATTTTTTCAGTACCACAGCTAGAGGGGCAGTTGTAGCACTGTCTGTACACCAGCTAGTGGCTGATGTCTAGAAGGATGTGAAGGAAGACCTGCCTACTCTGTGGATGAGATGTCTGGCCCATCATTAACTTTTGTGTGTTTGTTAGGCTGACAGCCCAGCACACACTCAAGGTTTGCCACTTCTAGATTGGAAGTCAAGTCGAGGGACAGTATTTCCACTTTCTGTCCCCCAGGTTTGGACCCTCAGAAATTTTGCTAAGGAGTACATCACTTATGTGATGATGAGCTAATTTGCCTCCCCATTCCCCCTACCAAAAGACCTACCATCTCTGGTTTTAGGAGATCCCCGACACTCAAACTGTCATTGGGCTGCAAAGTCATTAAAAATGAAGAAAATGCATTGGGCTGCAACATGACTGTGAATGAAGAAATGACCTTGCCTGTGATTTTGTAGATTTACTTTACCTGCTGTATGATACTGATGGTGAAGATTCACTGTCATCATGTTCCCTTCCCAAACGCATCTGTTTTGAAGAGAGACATAGTCTCATGTGGGAGCATTTTAAATTGAGTTCAAAGAGCCACTGGATTTTCGCAAAACTTATATGTCTTTCTGTGCATTGACCCACCACCATCCTTCCTGTGTTCCAAGCTTTCAAAGATGTTTTCGAAACCGCATCCTTGGACCAAGCTTCTTAGCCATTGGAAAATATAGCAATACAGACTGCTTCAACAGCATGGAATGTAAGACCAAGTATTTAAGATAGAAACCTGTTGTTGATTTGGTGATTGTCTCAACGGACAAAGGAAGGGACTTAAGACTAGTGCCTGATAGCAACACTTTTCCAAGTGGCAAAACAAAGTATTTGAATTGAAGTAAAGTTCATACTTCATATACTAGGTACCAAAGCAGTCACTGCCAGACCCATATGTTGCAATAGCAACAGAGTAGCTCAGTGTAAATGGTGATGGTTTAGTCCTTTGTGTGCTTCTCTCTATCAGACTGAAGTTATCCAGACGGATTCAGACCTCTGATAAGGTGGGAGAACATGCCATTAATGTGCATATGATGCTATAGATGAATCTGTCAATGACACTGCATGGCTCAGGATTCAAGCCCTGCTTGAGGATGACAGGACCTGAATCTTTAATAACCCTCTTGAACATTCTTAGATATTTGGCCCTTTTCATATGAGGTATTTCAAATATTAGAAGAAAAGTGTGAACTGTACAAATGATGGAACCTTTTTTCACCCTGTACCAAATACAGTAGATATTATCTTATAAAAAGCTAGCCCTTCTACAGGAAACAAGCAGGGGCTGACCACTTTAAACAAAAGAAGACCTTTAAGAAAGTCAACTGAAAAAAGGTAGCAGGGGCAGACAGGGACAGAGAGGGAGTAATGTTCTTATAACATCCCATGAATTTAGTCCCTAGACATGACTGTTAGTTCCCATCCCCTTCATTTTCTGGCTCACCTCTTCCCCAAATCATATACACAAGCTTGCATTTCTTCAAGAAGCACCATTTTATCCTGAAAGTAGAAACCTGGCTGTAAAACATGGTATCAACAGGCTGCAAAATTGAAATCAAAAGCTTTCCTCCCATCTTAGGGCATTCTTAGTACCCATGGATTATATTCCCTTGGTAGGACCAGTAGTAGATAGGCTTCTAACCTGTTCAACTGTAGAGCAGGTATTTCCAGCATAAGTGGGCTACTTTTCTACTCAAGGGTTTTTTCTCTTTCCAGCAAGACACAGACCCTCATCAATTCTAGGTCTGTCAACTCTGAACAAATTTCTAAGGGTAAAAAACTCAAAGTGCTTATCCTCCAAGTCCTTCCTGTGTGCCCCACGATCTCATGATAACATTGGACTTGAAAGATGCTTAGTTTCACAATGCCATATTCTAAGGGTACAAACCATTCCTCAGGTTTCTTGTGGTCAGTGGTACTTTCATTTAATCGCATAGCTTTCCAAGCTTTGCACTGCTTTCTGGGTATTTGCCCACCCTCATCTTTGGGAAGTTTGTATTGATATCCTTACCTTGATCCTGATCCAGGCGCTGTACCATGAGCAGCTAATGAAAGATCTAGATGACTGTGTCATAACTATCAAACCTGAGTAAATTGAATTTATTTCCCAAACAAACTTGGATCTTTCTGGGAATCCTCTTTGGATATAAGTTAGTACAAAGCCTCTGACATAAATTCCATCTTATTGGACTTTACTTGGTAAGAAACATTAACTGCAGAGTAAATACTTAGGTCCCTTAAGCACATGGTGACATCCATCCTCATGGTACATCAGGCAAGCTGCCTATGGGGAATATTTATTTATTGGTTCTAAATGATCTTATGTATAGGACATCTTCAACTAATAGACTTGGCCTTTCCTCTGACCCCAGCAATTAAAAAGGGATTCCTGTGGTGGGCAGACCAAATGGCAAAAAAAAAAAAAAAAAAAACGGGACACCTCTGTGTCTATCTAAGAGTTCTCAGGTCTGATGACAGACACTTCAGATCTGGTCTGAGTAGCCCATACCAGATATCTAGAAGTCCAGGGCAAGTTCAACCCTAATACTGTGAATGAGCACATCATTGTAAAAAAAAAAGCTGCTAACAGTAATCTCTGCTTTGCAGGGAAATCTGGAATCTAGGCATGCCCACAGTGGTGATAGACAGTAACGTAGTCACGTGGTTCATCAGCAAGCATGTGGGAGCACCTACCTTTACCAGCTGCACAGGTGAGTCATGAAGGCATGGAACTTTATTGTAGACTATAAGCGAATTTTTAGCCAACCCTCATGAATGGGGGAGTCTTCAAGTATATAATCCAGAACTGGAGAACACCATGGATTGATCGCTTTGCTACCCAAATAGAATTGTCAGATCAAGCAGTTTTGCTCCAGGATTCCTTGCCAGAGGAGTAAACTACAATTTCAGTCTCAATCAGCTGGAACAAAGGGACATTGTATGAATATGACACCTGCCCCCCACCTGCCACCTCCCTTTTATCTCACTCATCCTTAAAGTATCGTAGAATCCCGGGAAGAACCAAGCAAATCACATTCTAATATCTACTTCTGGTTCTGGCAGTCAAAGTTCTCCCCTCTCCCTGCTTCTCCAACTCAAAAAGGAAGACTCAATGATTACACCTAGCATTGTCAAAGAAGAGGCTTTAATGTACCCTGGTCAGATTAGTTTCACATTGACTGCACAGAGAATTGGACCCTGATTCCTAACTAGGAAGCCTGAGATCCAGAAGTCCTCAGTATTCTGAAGAATGATAGAAAGCCTACTGCAGGGTGATCATTTTTCTTCTTGGTGCACAGCTAATGTACTGTCTCCAAAGGGAGCTTCAGTTCAATAGGATATCAGCTATTGTAAGCTTTATTTTTAATGCAGGTTTGGCTAATGCTGCTATCAAAGTCCATTTCTGAGCCATATCAGCTTGTTTCCCGTATGAATTACCTTGTAGCTCCCTTCCCTCTGTCTAAATAAAGCTAATGATCTCTTCTTGGGATCTTTTTTGTCTTGAAGAACCATTAACACACATTTATACCCAGATGTAATTGTGTCATAACATTTATTTCCTGGAAAAACATTTTCTTAGTAGATGTCAGCTCTTCTAGGAAGATGTCTAAACTTCAAGTTCTAACTGCCCATGATCCATGTATCAAAAGCTAACGTGTGATTCCTACAGCTTCTCTGAAATCACTTGCTCGATCTTACTGGGGCAAAAACAGTGATGACTGCAGACTGTGGAAGCTGTTTTGTTCTCCTTTCTGAATGGTTGCATGACCGTGGAGCCGATATGTTTAAGTGTTGGACTGATGTCTACAGCCTAAAGGCAATAACAAGTTGTTCAATAACAAGTTAACCTTTCATTGGTTTTGGACAAAAACATCATAAGTGATTCCTTCTCTTTCTGCTGACATCAGTCTAAGACTGAATATAAAGAAGTCAGCAGTCCGTGCTGCCTTTGCTTGTTTTTGGTTAGGTAAGAAAAGGCTACTACCAACATGTGTGCCTGTGGTACATGCTCAATGGGGATGTCAGCTCTGACAATCCCTGTACTCTGTATAACCCCTCCTGCCTAAAAGACTCCAAAAAACTAGGAGGTAATCAAATTCTTCCTTCCACATTCTTCCACAAGTAGTTTCAGGTGTTTGGATTTTTTTTTGGGGGGGGGGGGGCTACTGCAGCAGTGCTTCTTAGACTTGATGGTAAGTTGCAACTCTACTATGTTTAATGTAGAAAAATACTGCTGCATTTCTGTTTATATTGCTCTTTATAAACTTAAGAACACTGCTAAAGTAGAATTCACCTTGCTTGTTAGTGTTAGGACAGAAGAACCAGGATATTCTGCAAAGCAGCATTAACAGGCCTTTCCTGGTTCTGGGGTAAGCATGCTTGAATAAGGTGTGGATATGTAAGTCCATGTGGGTACTTCACATATTTCTTTGTACATAAACATTTCTGAAAAAAGGCAGCAGAAAGAGCTTCTGCCTTACAGTCTAAAGTTTTCATGGTGATCATAAATGCAGTTTGCTGGGTGTTTTGATATAGTTTTGGTACGCACTACTTTGACAATTTTTTTTGCTTGAAGGCAATAAAAAGTTCTGATCTGATAATGTAAATCTTCATTCATTCCATACTGTTAAGACTTTGGTTCTGTCCTCGGAACCGACACAGCTGTTATCAAGCTTGCGCCAGGCAAAAACTCTCATCTAAGCCCTACCCACAATGCCCCTCTCATAGTCTCACCAGATTTAATTTGCTGCGTTCCTCGTCAGACATGCCAAGCCTTCCTTTCAAGCTAAGTGTAGTGTTTTTTGTGGTTTATCTATATAATTACCTTCTAGTCAGTTTTTTTTCTTAAGCCTTTCTCTTCGTCTTTAAATTCTTATACTTTCTTACCAAAAATCTGCCCTCTACCTTCATTAATTCATTCCGTACCATTGTTGGTACTGTCCCTCTCCCCTATCTTTGGTAAGCCCTTTCCCTTACCACTTGTGGTATTTCTTAGTACCATTGTTGGTACTCTTTCCTTCTTTTTGATTAAAAAAAAAAAATTCTCTTCTACTTTACTATAAATTGCTGTTGTTTTTTGTTAGTTGTAGTTGTGATTTTGGTAATATAGTGTTTTTGTGTGTTTTTCATGATGTCTGATAAAACGAAACTAGATTTTAAGCAGTGTGCTAAGTGCAGGCGTAAGATGCCCAACTCAGATGGTCACGCCCGATGTGTTTATTGTTTGGGCATTGACCATATTAATGTGTCTTGTGATATTTGATATGGCTTCAGCAACTGTACGTTAGCTGAATGCAAGAACAAACTCATCTTGAAGGGTATGTTGAAAACACCCTTCTCTGAGGCTCTTTGTGGGACGGTGGTCTCACCACCTCCTAATCCAAAGGATGTTAAAAAACATAAGAAAAAACATAGAAAAAAATTGAGTCACTCGGTGCAGACATCTCCGTCTTCTTTGGAACCGAGTTGACACCAGACTTCTTCTGTGTCGTCAGCGCAGAAGTTTCACCACCGGTGTCTCTGCCTTCTCCCTTGGTGCCAACTTTGATCATAACACAGGCTACTACTCCTGTACCAGCATCGGTGCCATTCCTGGCCATGGTACCGATGTCTTACTCGGCAGCACCTATGATGACATCTGCAGTCCCAAATATTGAGCACCTTGCCAGAACATGGTATTCCCCATCTTATGACCCTTTTTTGGGCCAGCATTGGCAGCATTCATTAGATCCACTAGGACTCTCTCAGAACAAGATGTAGTGAGGGTTGTGGATAAGCTTTTGGCAGCTAGAGGCTTACCGACCCCAGCTAGGTCTTCCCTCCCTCTTGGAACAGAAGCTTTCCCAGCATATTCACCTTTTTATCCTTCTCTGACCTCCTCCCAGGTTTCAGAGATTTCGGTACCGATGTCCATCCTGGTGCACTCTGTCGCAGCGCTGACAGTGAAGGCTTCCCTGTGGGTTCTGATAACTCTTGATACCACAGCTCCTTCAGAACTGCCACACCTTCGGAGCAGTGATTGGGCTGTCGGGACTGTGACACCTAGTTTGGTGCTGATTTTTTTCTCTGGTGCCGTTTATGGTCCCGGCACCGGCAGCTACCATTCCACTTTAAGCTCCACGCCTGGAGGTGGGCTCATCGAGGCAGGGTGTGACCCCAGTTCCGAGGTCGTCCTTCTCGGTTCCAGGCTCCCATCTCTCTTCCAGCAGACCTGCTTTCCAAGTGATGGAGAGGGCCCTCGCTTCTACAGGCTCTCAGTTGGCACCATTGGCATTGGAACCAGAGCCCCCCTGTAGCATGCAGCTGTCCCAACCCCCTACTCTGCGATCTCGGGCAGAGGAGCTGCAAGACCTTCCCTTGAAGGTAATCCTTTCTCCGGAGTCCTCCTCAGAAGACCCCACTGGGGATCCACCCCAGAAGAAACTTTGCAAGAGGAAGTGTCTCAATTCCCCTGAGGAATCCATCATTGAACACACCCATTACGATGAGGGAGAAGGGTCCCCACGGTCTGCCCCAGAAGATGTCTCATTTGGACACATTCTCGAGATCCTCAAACAGAGGGGAGATTGGAAATCCTCCAACCCTTCTTCGGAGGAATATCTGTTTTTGCAGGCATTCCATGCCCAACCATCTACTTCCTGGGTGACCCCCACCTGCAGATGAGCTCATTAAGCTTATCGTGCAGCGTGCCTGGAAGGCCCTGGACAATATAGAACCTGTCCCTCGGAGGCCTGATAAAATTTTGTCCACACCTAAAGACCAACCCAACTGGTCCAAACAACTAGTAGTAGATTCCATGGTCATGGCGGCAGCCACTAAGACGGAACTGGCAGAAAATAGTTCCAGTGTTCATGCCCCAAACAGGGAGTCTCAGGTTTTGGACAGACTGGGGAAGCGGACCTGTGCTTCAGCGACCTTTGCCATTCGGTCTCTGAATTACCTGGCACACTTTACTCTCCTCCAAAAGCCCTAATTTCAGAAATGTCTACCTCTATGGCGGGGGTACTGCCTGAGGAGGTGCATGATACTGTTGCCTCTCAGCTAGCTACCCTAGAATCAGTCTCAAACTCCTCGATGCGCTTGATTTCTCACACCACTGAGGGGGCAGCTCGAGCAGCCGCATTGAGCATCGTCATGAGACGGCATACTTGGATGCATTTGTGTGACTTCATGGACCCTTTCAAATTTTCCTTTGTCAACGCACCTGTTGACGAATCTTCCCTCTTTGGTCCAGAAGTAAGAGAGGCACTATCACGCAGTGAGAAAGACCTTGTCTGCCATGGGCATACTTTTTTCCACCCCCCAGAGATCCTACTCCAAGAATCAGAGGAGAGAAAAAGTGTGGTTCAAGAAGTCCCAGGGATCTTTTTCTGACACTCGTGAAGAGCATTCCCCCTGGGGCAGAGGGGGCAACTCATCTGGAAAACATCTCTTTCAGGGCAGAGAAGGTCTGCCAACCAGAGCGCCAAGGATTCATTCCCTGGCAGACCCTTCCAGCGCTCCTGAGCAGTGGCCGATTGCTTTCCTCTGGAAGCAGTCAGGGGACGATTCTATCTCCACCAACAAGCCTGGCAACTCATAACAACGGATTCAATGGTGCAGAGAGTAATATCTAGAGGCTGTCATATCCCATTCAGTCTCACTCCGTTCCACCCGGTCAGAGCGATGCTGCAGCTTTGGAAATCAAAAAGCTGCAAAGAAAATGAGTCATCCAGCCAGTCCCACCAGACCAAATAGGATCTGGGTTTTACTCGAGGTTCTTTTTAGTGCCAAAAAAGATGGGGGACTGGAGACCGATACTGGATCTCAGCATACTAAACAAATTCATCAAACTTCAAAAATTTCGGATGGTCACAGTGCAGTCCATTCTCCCCTTTCTGAGGAAGGACAGCTGATGTGCTGTATAGACCTTCGGGATGCATATTACCACATAAAGATGGACAAATGCTCACTGAGATTTCTTCACTTCCAGCTGGGAGCCAATCACTACCAGTACAGGGTACTGCCCTTTGGTCTGTCGACAGCCCCCAGAGTGTTTACCAAATGTATGTCAGCCATAGTAGCTCATCTCCAACTGCAAGGATTCCAGGTGTTTCCATATCTAGTCAATTGGCTCCTCGACCAGGAACCTTCTTATTCTCAGTCTCTCTTACACTCAAGGCCTTGCTCTTCGCCTAGGTATCATGATCAATATGGAGAAATCAAGCATGTCTCCAACAAGAACACTGGAATTCATTGGAACGATCTTCAACACAATGTCCTGTCAAGCTTCCCTTCCTCCTCACAGGCTTTCAAAAATAAGAAACCAGATTCAAGTCCTCCTTCCACAGACATTTGTACCAGCACGCCTTGTACTACAATTATTAGGCTCTATGACAGCAACCATTACCCTAGTACCCATGGCAAGGTTGCACATGAGACTATTACAGTTGCTCCTTTCATCACACTGGTCAGTCTTAACCCACCCACTCGACCACATGATACAACTTACAAACCTTTGCAAGAAAGAAGTGCTTTGATGGATGAAGCCAGAAACAAACCTTTGGTGTTGACCGTTCTGTCTCCCCCAACTCAGGGCCACAGTGACCACAGACGCTTCCCTGTTGGGGGGGGGGGCATTTCTAGGGAAGGATGGTCTAAGGCACTTGGTCCCCCATAGAGGCCAATTTGCACATAAATGTCATGGAATTGAGGGCAGTTCTCTTAGCATTGCAAGCATTCCACACATCCCTTCCTTCTGGGACCATTGCATTTCAATCGGACATGTCAGTCGTCTGGTACATCAACAAACAAGGTGGAACCAGGTCGTACCCCCCTGTGTTGGGAAGCCATGAGAATTTGGCATTGGGTGATGGCTTCCAGCTGCTTTCTCATAGCAGCGCACATTACCGGGAGTTCCAGTCTCATTGCAGACAGTCTGAGCAGGAACATATTGATGCCTCACGAGTGGTCCCTCGACCCGATTATAGCAGCTGAAATCTTCCGTTGCTAGGACAGGCTGTGATGCAACCTGTTTGTTTCACCCCTAAACTACAAATGCAGACGCTACTTTGCCCTGATCCCCCCTCAGGGGGAGTCGCAGAGGGATGCTCTGATACACGATTGGCCCCGAGTCTACTATACGCCTTTCCCCCATTTCCTCTCATCCCAAAATTTCTATGGAAAGCTCAAAGGTTGAGAAGGAAAGTGAACCTCATTGGCCCCGTCAAGTCTGGTTTCCTTTCCTATGGCCTCACATGATCCACAGCCCGTGGATCCTGGATCAATCTGAAGGACTGCTGACTCACTGTCAGGGATTGATTCACCCCAATTTCCACAGCCTCAAGCTCACAGCTTGGTTTGTCCACTTCCGATGATTGCCAGGCTACCTGATATTTCATCCCGTTCACGAGATCCTCCTGGCTTCACACAAACCATCCACCAGAAAAATTTATTTCACTAAGTGGACTAGGTTCTCTCTATGGGCCAAAGAACAAAACATGGATCCCTTCTCTATGCCTATTCAGAAGATCCTAGAATATTTCACTACCCTGTTACATGCTGGAGCTTCAGCATCGACGATTACAGTACATTTAGCAGCTACTGCAAATTTTCACAATGGAATCAACAATTCATCAGTTATGTCACACTGACTGTGCAAAACCTTCATGAAAGGGGTATTACATATTAAACCTCCTGTCAAGCCTCCTACAGCACCATGGGACTTGATGTTGGTGCTTCAGTCATTAAGAAGTCCTTCTTTCGAGCCTTCTGATTCATGCAATATAAAATTTTTGTCATAGAAAACCATTTTCCTAGTAGCCCTTACCTCAGCGAGAAGAGTTTCTGAGTTGCAGGCTTAAGTGTCAAGAGATCATATTTGATTTTCCACAAGGATAGAGCTTCTCTCCGTACTAATCCCTCCTTTCTGCCCAAGGTCATTTCTGTTTTTTCCATCAACCATTCTATTGACCTACCCGTTTTCTTTCCCCATCATTCAAATAAGGGGGAGTACCTTCTACATATCCTTGATGTTCATAGGCAATATCGTTTTTACTTGGACAGAACAATATCTCTTAGGAAAACGGATCAGTTGTTTGTAGCATTTGCAGGACCCAAGATAGGTAAGCCTGTTTCTAAAATGACCTTATCTTCTGGGCTCAGAAATGCCATTACTTTCACCTACCAACAAAACAAAATGTCCTTGCCTTCCAAAATAAAGGCTCACTCAACTAGATCGATAACAGCCTCATTGGCCTTTCATTCCAGAGCCTGTATGGACGATATCTGCCCAGCAGCCACTTGGGCAAGTCACATACCTTTATCACTCATTACAGATTGGATTTGGCCTCCAGGGGAAGAGCATCCTTTAGTTCTGTGGTGCTCAGGAATATTCTTCCTTAGGGCCACCCAGGACTAGAAGTAGCCGAGGACTCGGTCCTAACAGTAAGGAATGAATGAAGATTTAAAACATCAGATAAAGAAGGATGTCCTTCAAGGATGCATCTGCAGTCCTTACATATGGGTTGTCCTGCCTCAGGGGGTCGCGCCTGCTGATCGCCTTCCCCCTGCCGCCAGAGCTTGGGGTATAAAAGTGTCACGCCATCTTCCTCAGTCTTTCTTGCAAGCAGAAGCAGTTCGCAAGTCCCATCTCCTGTAACTTCAGCTACCGAAGACTTCAAAAAGCTAAGTACCCCGTTGGCGATTCTTTCTTGCCTCAGCCGATGTCAGATCAAACGCTTAAAGTTAATAATTGCTTGACTTGTGGGAAACAAATACCTCATAAGGATTTCCATTCCTACTGCCTCCTGCCTAGGCCCAGACCGGCCTGTACTGCCTATGTGCTCCTCCTTT